>NC_046154.1:211886092-211934323 GCF_011064425.1 Rattus rattus
TTCCAGGTCAGAGAAGGGGACTGGAGAGATGGCTTAGTGGATAAGAGCACTGGCTGCTCTCCCTCCCAGAGGACCCAGGTTCAGTTCCCAGGACCCATATGGTGGCTCACAAATGACTATCACTCCAGGTCCAGGCGATCTGATGCCCTCTTCTGGCCTCCATGAACACCATAGTGCTCTTCCACACCCATGGTATACTTACATACATGCAGCCAAAACGTCCATACGCCCAATAAAATAATAAGAAAAAATTAAAAGGAAGTGTTGGGAAACACTCATGTCAGGAAGCTTTCCTGTTAGACGTGTGTGTGTGTGTGTGTGTGTGTGTGTCTGTGTGTCTGTGTGTCTGTGTGTCTGTGAGAGAGAGAGAGAGAGAGAGAGAGAGAGAGAGAGAGAGGGGACATCATCCTATGGAGAATAAAGCTAATGTTCCGTCTGCTACTGAGTGGCGTCTACAACCCATGTTCACATTTACCTTTTCCTTCTTGCCAATGCAAATCAAGCTTATCAGTATTTTTATGACAGTATTTTTTCTTATCGAACCTTGAAAGTCCTTCACATATCATTAAAAATCATAGTTGTTCAGGCAGTGGTGGCACAGACTTTTAATCCCAGGACTTGGGAGGCAGAGGAAGGCAGATCTCTGTGAGTTTGAGGCCAGCCTGGTTCTACAACTTCCAGGGGCTCCACAGAGAAACCTTGTCTGGAGAAAAAAATGCAACATTAACTGTCATTTATATCACAGATTTTTTTTCTATTTAATAGACCTCAGTCTGTCTGTATGTCTGTCTGTCTGTCTGTCTCTCTCTCTCTGTTTCTTTTCCCCCATTATTTAGAAAGATTTTGTTGTTAGTGAGGTTTATTCTTGGTTTTGGTTTTTACCAGTCCTGGGGGCAAAGCCCAGGGCCTCACAAATGCTAAGCAAGTGTTCTACCTCTGACCTACTTCCTCACATGATAATATTTATCAATCAGCTCCTTACAAGAACTGGGTTTCATGATATCATGCTGGGACAGGTTTTCCTCAGTTTTAGCATATTTCTTCTAATGCTTTGATAGTTTTATATCCATCCACCATTCATTTGGTGCGGGAGTGAGGTTGTAGCACGTTTCCTTATTTAAGTGGGTCTCCAGTTACCCCAAGACCATCAAGGGAAGAGTCCATTTTCCCATTTGGCTTCCATTGCTGACCTTTGCATGCACTAACATTGCATGTACTCCATGTCCATTTGCAAGCAAAGAGACCGAAGCCTAAAGAGACAAGTAGTTGTTTGCGATTGCACCAGGAACTAGGGACTGAGTCCAGGTTTGGAAACCGAGTCACTGTTTGTTTTGCGTACAGCCTGTCAGATAACGTTAAGCAGGCAGGAATCAGCACCCAGCAGGAGAGGAGAGGAGCAGGTTGATTCAAGAATGAACGCAGCAGCTGGACTCAGGATATTGATCTTTTAAGCCAGTTTTGAGATGCGGTCACATGGCAAATCGTGGGATAGAGACCCACTTCACAGCAGCTGGGGATGAAAGAGATTTACTGCAGTGGATTGCATGACTTGAGGTGTGTCCAAGTGAGGTGGTACCAGGTATAGGACTCTTAGGTGAGACTTCAGAGCCAGGGTTTGAGAGAAGAGACAGTAGCGTAGGTGGTCTCAGGAAACCAGAGCAGGGCAGTATCAAAGGTGACTCTCAGGTTTCCACTCGGATAGCCTGTGGCACACAGTGTCATCCTTGCCTCAGCAGGACCAATCGGATGAGACATGGCAAAGGTCAGTTAGTGTTCACTTGGGGCCAACTGGATGAAGGTGCTTGCTAGGCAGTTGATGCGGGAACCAGGAGGCCAGCATAAGCCCTTCCCTGGAGGAGGTTGAATAAACTGGGAAAAGATAGGCAGGCCAAGATGGAGGACATTGAATGAAATGCCAACAAGACCGCCAATAGTCGGGGGATAGAGAACAGAGCCTGAAAAATCCTCCTCAAACGACCAAAAATACTGTTTCCAAGAAGTGAGGACTTTTTAGTCGAAGCGAAGAAACCTGTAAACTAAAAGCCATTGACACTGTGGTATACCATTGTCACTGTCCCAGAGGCTGGTGACAATTTATTATGCTGTACATGGAAGAGAGAGGGTCATGTGACCTACAAGGCAGACAGAGGGCAATTTCAGAGAGGTCATGTGGTAAGCCATGGGAACAGAAACCTACTTCTCAGGAGCTGTTCTAGGGCTTGGAGTAATGATGTCTAGCGATAGCCACCCAGGCTGAGTCACCATGGATGACGGAGCTTGAAGCACTGTGAGTAAAACTGGCTATGTGGAGAGAGCCCAGCTGGAAGCCGGCCGAGGCTGACATATGACAGGGAGAGAAAATAGGAATCCAGATCCGTCAAAGGCCTGAGAGCAAAGGAACAAGATTAAAAAAGGGTTTTAGGACAAATCATCTGACAGGCAGGAGAGAAGAGTGTCCTGTGATGGTTTGTGGGGATAGTCGATTACGAAGTAGTTCCTGGGGATGACTTTACATTGAGCATTTGGCATAAACACAAGGAGAGAGAAACCCTAGAGGCAGACCTGGGGTGATGTCTTGGTTAGCTTTAATGGTCAACTTTTCACAACCTGGAGTCACCTGAGAAGAGACCCTCAATTGAGGGATTACCTAGACCAGATCAGTCTGTGGGCATGTCTCTGGGGGTGTGTCTTGCTTGGTGATTGATGTGAGAGAGTCTACTCCACTGTGAGCAGTTCCATTCCCTACACAGGGAGTCATGAACTGTCTAAGAAAGCTAGCTGAGCTGGGCTAGCTCACCCTGTCTCTGGGCTAGCTAGCAAGCAGCAGCCACGAAGCTTTCTTCTGTATTTCCTGACTGTGAATGAGTTCCTTGGTGGGAGGTGATGTGTGTTATAGCAAGCAGGCTTGCCTGTAAGTTCCTGCCTTGACTTCCCATACTGGCAGTTATCTGGTATCATAGGCCCAACAAACCCTCTTCTTCCTAAACTGCTTCTGGTCAGCATGTTTTAGTACAGCATCAAAAATGAAACTGGAACAGAGAATAACGAGGGGGAAACTTGTAGAGGAGTTGGGTTTTGAAGAATAAATCACAATTTGCCAAAACTCCCTTCGGTGTAGAAAAGCCTCTGTCTGTCTTTAGAAACATATGGAAAAGTCGAAGAAAGGATTAGTTATGCAGTAACTGGGACCACCATGCCTCCGTCCTCGTGGGCAGCCGCCATGCTTGCTCCTGGCACACAGTAGTGAACTGGGCATGGTCTGCCAACACCCCTCAAGCAAACGAAGAGTGTAGTGATTCCAGGACCTACTCCAGGGCTGTCAAAGCACTCCATGAAGAGGGAGAAGGAAGCAGCTGGGTAGGAGCAACGCAAAGCAATGTATGTGGAAGGCGATGCCAGCATGACATCCACTATTTTGTACACCAAAAAAATTAATATTTTAGATAAGAAAAACATTTGGAAGATTTAAAGAAAAAATAATATATCAAGAGTTCAACACCGGGAGCCCAAGACCACTAGGGGACCCCAAGATCACTGGTTGCGTGCAGATGCTCACCGTTAAGTCTGGCTGCTTCTCAGAGTTCTAACTCAGAAGCGTGACTTTTCCTTTTTCCCTTTCTAGCTCCTTGTTGAATACCAGCCAAAACACACCCCAACACCCTGGACTTTCTCATGGCTGACAACCCCTCATCCCCCACCCCCACCCTTCCCACAACCTCCCCACTCTTCCCACACCCCCTCTCCGCTCCTACTCCCATCTCCACCGCTTTTTCCTGGCAGCTGGACAATTTACAGCCAGCCTGCCCTGTTGTTTTTATTTCAAACTCCAATAAAAATGATGCTTAAACTTAGGTCGGGAGAGCATTCAAAATGTGTGTTGTGTCCTGGTTCACTCTCTGTTGCTGTGATAAATGCCATGACCAAAAGCAACCTGGGATAGCAAAAGTTTACTTCAGCTCCCACCTCCAAGTCACAGGCTATCAGTGAGGGAATTCAGGGCCGGAACCTGAAGCAGAAACCTTAGAGGAAAGAGCCTACTCTCCCTCCAACCTTTCCCTCCCCTCCCTCACACCTACACTAGCTTTCCTATACAGCCAGGCATACCTACCTAAGGATGGTGTTGCCCACAGTGGGCTGGGCCTCCCACATCAATCATCAATCAAGATAATCTCTCACAGACACAGCCATTGGTCAATCTGATCTGAGCTATCTCTCTTCCAAGGCTCCCCTTTCCGGGCAACTCTATGTTGTGTCAAGTTGATAATAAAAACTAACCAGTCTGTAATAGAACATGTTTGTTATGGCTACTCAATTGAGTAGGGAGGATTGCCTTGAGCTCAAGAGTTCAAGGTCAGCCTGAGCAATATAACAATAACCCATTTCATAAAAAAACAAAAAACAAAAAAAAACCTTAAGAACCCAGAGGTAGGTGTGGTAGCACATACCTTTAAATTCAGCAGTCATGACACTGAGGCAGGAGGATCATGAATTCAAGACCAGCATCTGTTACACAGAGAGTTTAAAGCCAGACTGAGCCACATGGTGAGTTCAAGATTGACCTGGGCAACATAGACTCTGTCTCAGTTGAAAACAGTCCTCAGAATGTACTAAACACACAGAATATTCAACGTTCCTAATTATCTTACTAGAGCTGTGTATGTATTTGTGTGAGTGTAAGTAGAAGTGTTTGGGATTTATGTGTGTGACACTGTACATGAGTGAGCATGTATGTGTGGGAGTGATTGTGCATGGGTATACATGTGTAAGACTATGTGTGTGGCTGTGAATATGTGAGTGTGTATATGTGACAATGTGTGAATGTGTTTGTGTGCATTGTGTGTGTAAATATGTACTTTGCACATATACAAAATACACATTTACACATGTACGAGTATATGTTGTGTGACACTGTAATGAATGAGTGTGTATGTAAGTTTGTGGTTGTGTATATAAGTACATGTGAGAGTATGCATGCATGTGAGAATGTGAGTGTATATACATGAATGTATGTAAGCATGCCACTGTTCATGTATGTACTTGAGTGTGTATATGTGAGTATGAATGTATATTTATGCATGTATGGGCATGTACTGACCTTATGTGTGTGAATATATGTGAGTATATAAGTGTGTATATGTGTTTGTGTGTATCCATTGGTGTGTGTGTATTTCTGTGTATGTTAGTGTGAGGGCTCATAGACATATATATTGGTGTACACAGATGAGTATGTGCCTCATGTGTCATTGTATGGATATGAGAATGTGTTTGTTAGTGTACTTTAGGGTGTGTAAGTGTGAGTGTGTCAGAATAAGAACATATGGGATTTGTATGTGTGCTTGTGAGGGGTGACTGTGGTTGTGTCAGTGTGTGTGTGTGTGTGTGTGTAAAACCATGTTTGTAATGTGTTAGTATGTGGGAGTGTGTATGTATAAATGTACATATCTGTATATACATACATATCTGCATATTTGTGCATAGTTTAATGTATATGTTTTTCTTTTGAGTGTAAATAAGTGTATGTGCATGTGTTTTACACTGTTCTTATATGAATCTGTGTGAGTGTGGGTCTATGGGTTTTCATGTATGTGTATATTAATACGTATTTGTAATACGTCTGAGGGTGTGTGTAGCTTGTGTAGGTATGTGAGTATGTCTGAGGGTATTCGAATATGTGTGAGAATGTGTGGCATGTGGGCATGTGTATGAGTGTGTGTGTGCAAGCGTGTGCATATGTATCAGTACTTGTGTTTGAGTGTGCATGATTCAATGTGAATCAATGCATATGAATGTGTATAGAAATGTAAATGGTTGTGTGACTATATGTGTATATATATATGAGTATATGTGTGTCGGTTTATAACTGAGTATAAATATGAGAATATGTATGTACAAGTATATCTATGTGTATACATGTATGTTCTTGCATGTGCACTTGTGAATCTATTGTGTAAATGTGTATATGTCAGTTCTATGTATGTAGATGTACGAGTATCTATGTGTACATGTGTATGTCTATATAAGTTTGTGGGTGATCATGTCTCTGTACATATGTATACGTGTGTATATATAGATATGACTGTGTTATTTGTGTGTGAATGGATGTACTTATAACTATTGTGTGAATGTGTGCCTGAGTTAGTGTGTGTATATGTGTGTGAGTATGGCTTGAGTGTGTATATATGTGGTTATTGGGGGTACAGGTTTGTGAGGGGCTGTGATCTTTGTGCCTTACATGGGTACTTGTGTAAGAGTGTGAGAGAATGTGTGTGTTTTTACATGTGTATAAGTGAGTACACACTTATGTACTGTGTGTATGATAGGTACATTTGATTAAGTATGCATGTGGATTGTTTGCATGTGTATTTATGAGTGTGCATTTTGATCACAAGTATGAAATACTGTGCTTATGAATGTGCATAATTTTTATTTATTGGTGTGTGTATATGTCTGGGTCTATCTGTTACTGTGTGTGAGGTTGTGTACGTATATTTATATGGTATGAGTATTAGCACATGCGAATGCATGGATGAGTTGTTGGGGAGTTTAGAGTGTGTATAAGTGTGTGAATGTGTATGTGAGTGTGTATGCACATAGAAGGTATTGTGAATGTGAGTGTTAAGTGTGTGTGTGTGTGTGTGTGTGTGTGTGCGTGTAAAATCTCCTGGTATGAATAAGGATAAAATAGTTTTAGTAAGTCATACAAAATGTGAAGAATGGTATTTAGCCAAAAAACGTATTTAAAACATATTTAAAATTTACAATGTCTGTTAGCAAGATGGCTTGGCAAGTAAAAGCATTTACCACACAAGCCTGACGACCAGAGGTTAATCCTCAGGACTCACAAACTGACCTACACATACTGGAGAGCTAACACACTCTCTCTAATAATAATAGCAATAATAATAATAATAATAATAATAATAATAATAACAATAAATAGTGAAACCGTTAAGAATTACAGTTGTCTCCCAAATGTGGTGATCATACCTTTAATCCCAGCATTGGGGATGCAGAGGCAGGTTAATCTCTACAAATTTGAGGACAGCCTGGGCTACATAGTAAATTCCAAGCTAGTCAGGACTACATAAAGAAACCCTGTATCAACAAAGCAAAGAAAAGCAAAAGCAAAAGCAAAACAAAGCAAAACAAAAAATGATAATGGCTATGTGTCTTAATTGAGATTTTTTTTTGTTGTGAGGAGACTCTATGACCAAGACAACTCTTATAAAGGACAACATTTAATGGGGCTGGCTTACAGATTCAGAGGTTCAGTTCATTATCATCATGGCAGGAAGCATGGCAGCGTCCAGGCAGACACTGTGCTGGAGAAGGAGCTGAGAGTTCTACACCTTGATCTACAGGCACAAGGAGATTGTGTGACTGGGCATAACCTAAGCATTGATAACCTCAAAGGCCACCCCCACAGTGACACACTTCCTCCTAGGCCACACCTACTCCAGCAAGACCACACCTCCTAATAGTGTCACTCCCTATGACCAAGCACTGGAACCTATGAGACTATGGGGGCCATACCTATTCAAAGCACCACACTATGGTTCCCATTAGCCCTGCAGCATGCTAGCCAGTGGGATGCAGGGGGCAATGGTTCTGCTTAGGATGATCTTTCTAGACATGCACTAAACAGGTGAGTAAATGAATGAGGGAGTGAACTTGTCACCTTGCCATCAGTGACGGGATGGACCACCTTCATTCCATGCTTCTGGTCTGATATTTGTTTGGTGTGAAGGTAGCAAGGGATGGTCTTTTCTATAAGAGCATTTGCTAACTCAGCACCACCCTTGTTCTCTTTACCCTCAGCGGCTGAATCTATGAGAACTACAAATCCCAGAATCTCTTGCCAGATCCCACCAGCAAGAGTCCTGAGAGAAGGCAAGAATGAAGAGAAGCGGGTTGGGGATTTAGCTCAGTGGTAGAGCGCTTGCCTAGCAAGCACAAGGACCTGGGTTCAGTCCCCAGCTCCGAAAAAAAGAAAAAAGAAAAAAAAAGAATGAAGAGAAGGGCAAATTTGAGATTTAGTAGTGGATTCGGAGTTCGCTGGGAATCTCTGGGTGTGATCTACAGAGGGTTGTGATTTCCAGTCAGGCCACGTCTGCAGCCTCCTGGCTCTGAGTGCCATGGCTGCTCTGAGTGCTGGCATGGGCCTTGCCTTTCTCTCTCCAGATCATCAGCAGTTTTGTGACATTTTACTCCCTGGGTCATCCTGACTGCACCACAGTGAAACACCTTTTTGTGGGGAAATGACAGATCTCCCCAGAGACTCACTGTCAGGCTTTTACTGACTTCCAGTGCCCAACACAAACCCCAGGCAACTGAAAGTGAGTGGGACTGCTCTGAACATGTAAAGCAGCCATGGCTCCTCTTGGACTGAGCATATCGCTACCGTTGGAGCTCTCCTTTGAGCTGGGAGGACCTAATAAGAACTGGCTGTGGCCGTGTGAACAGGCTGAGACACCATCATAAAAGAGTCAAGCGTACAGATTGGTTTGAGGTTGCATCCATCTGTACCCTCCAATCCCCTAGGCAATAGACCACACTAAAAATGGAAGCAGAGTGCAGTGGAGCAGAACTGAAAATTACCCACACTAACACTAGTGGGGCAGTGGTGCACGCCCTTAACCCTAGCACGTGGGAGGCAGAGGCAGGCTGATCTCTGACTTCAGCATGGGCTACAGAGCCTGTTCCAGGACACTCAGGGCTACATAGAGAAGCCCTGTCACAAGAAGAAGGAAAAGAAAGAAAGAAGGAGGAGGAGGATGGGAGGAGGGGGGGGATGGAAATGGAAGGAGGAGGAGGATCTCAGGATTCTTTTTTTTTTGTCCCCCCGAGCTGGGGACCGAACCCAGGGCCTTGCGCTTCCTAGGCAAGCGCTCTACCACTGAGCTAAATCCCCAACCCTGGATCTCAGGATTCTTGGCACCCACATGTAAGCTCACAATTGTCTGTAACTCCAGTTCCAGGAATCTGACTCTCTTCTGGCCTCTGCGGGCATTGCATGAACACAGCTCACAGACATGCATGCAGACAGAGCATACATACACACAAAATATCACCCTCCAAAAAACAAAACAAAAAATAAACAAACAAAAGGGGGGAGAAAGCCATCACTTCCATAGAATTTACAGTATGCCAGACATTTTTCCAAATGTTATTGGCACATTGTGTCATTGAATAACGACTCTCAACGTGTTGTCATTGTTTCTGTTTGCAAGTGAGAGCACAGTGGTGCAGCGCAATAGAGGGAAACGTGAACCCAGCCACCCGGGTCTCAGAGCAGCCTCAGAACTCAGACTCAGAGCTGCTTCACTATAGACTCCAACAATCAAGAGTCGCCAAACACAGGAGACAGAATATTATTCTTCACGTTTCTGTTTGCTTCCTGCTGCTGCTGTGGCAAATTACCACAGACTCCTGACTTTAAACCACGTAAGTTTACTCTCTGGCAGTTCTGCAGGTCGGAATCTCAGCATCCCCTGGAGCTGCATTCCTCCCAGAAGCCCTGGGGACGTGGTCTGTGCTCTCTCTTTTTCAGCCGCTCCAAGCCGCACACAGTCCTTGGCATCCCCTCCTCTGCCAAAGCCAGCAATGTCTGATTTTTGCTCCTCTCACAACTCCTTCTTCCTTTATAAAAACTTTCTGGATATGTTGGCTACACCAGGTAATCTAAGAAAAATCTATGTTCAGACCCTGACTCACAACTGCAATGTCCTTTTTACCATGTTCCAGAGATCTGGACACCAGAATCTTTGTGGCTTGTTATTTTGTTTGCCATGATGCTCTAGGGAGATCTCATCATTGAAAAGGGTGGGAAAGAACTCCATCCACAGTGTGGATATGAGGAAGCTGGGGTCATTTTTCAAAAGCCTAGGTCACCTGTTCTTCATCTTCCCCTAACTCCTCCAACTGAGACTGCCCTGGATCTCGGATAACAGGGGTGAGATGCTTGGGGGGCCCCACAGCTCCTCCCCAAAGCAAAGTTGTCCTGCTCCCCACTTTCTGGGGGGCAGGGTTGGTCTGCCTACAAGAAAACAGACAGGACAGATGGTCCCTCCCCTAGCAAGAGAACTAAGGGCCTGTGAGATGTCTCCCTGCATAAAGGTGCTTGCCACCAAGTTTGACAACCTGTGAGTTCAATCCCCAGAACCCACATAGTGGAAGGACAGATGGATTACCGTAGCTGCTGACCTCATATGTGCACCATGACACAAGTGTCCCACTTATGCTTATACACAGACAGACAGACAGACAGACAGATAGAATATAAAATGAATTCGTGAAATACAAAGAAATAGACTAAAGCACTAAAAATGTGTAAAAGGGGCCCCTCACTTCATCAGGTCAGTGAGGTGTGGCCCAGTGAGAGCCCCATTTCAGAGTATCCCCTGCTGTAGGGAGCTGCAGGGGTCTTGAATGTTGAAGACGTGGTCCTAGGGTATTTTTCCATAAAGATAGAAGTTGATACATGGTCACTGGAGTCAGCTTGGGACCTGGGAGGTCAGGGGGTTGTGTGAGGAGCTCAGAAGCAGCAGACTCCTAGTCACTCTTCTCTGGAGAAGCTCAGCCTTTGCCAACATCATGCCCTACCTCCTTCTTGCCTGACTGTGTGTACCAGCATTTTTTACCTGAGCCCCTGGAACTATAAAGTCATGTTATGAAGGAGAAGCAAAAGGACTGCTGGGAGGTGTGGCTGGAGCTCACTGCCCCATGGCTTGCTGCCCACTGAGAATGGTCATACACAGCTTTTGCATGCTTGGGTTTGCTGGCTTGTTTCTGGTTTGCGCAGTACCAGGGACGGACCTCGAGCCTGCCAGGTAACTCCTGCTGACCTTCTGGTTTGTTCGTAGGAAATGCATAGTGCCTCTCTTTCGGCAGAGAGAGGCCAGTCCACACCATAGTGACACAGCAAAGCACTGCCTGACACTTCTCTTCGTGTTATGCTGCCGCTGCTGACTGTGGCGCCCCTTCTCGGAGAGGCATCTCAGAGTCTCCAGCCTGCCAGGAAGTTTCTCCCTCACAGCCTGGTGGAGCACAAACTCTGTCAAACAGGAATTCAGGTCTGTGGTTTGCCCAGAAGCTGCCAGCTGAGGAGGGTTTGTTTACATAGCAACCCTCTCCCCTCTTGACAACAGCAGCCTGGAGCCAAGCTCCAGGGTGACAGGTATGGGCGGTGATTTGCTGCAGTAGATTTTGTCCCATCCCCCAGGGCCATCTGTCCCTCAGGAGCCTGATCTGATCTACAGACCATGCCTCACCCAACTGGGCCTCCTTCAGAGCAGATGTCCCCTCCCCTCTGAAGACCTTTCCTGGGCCAAGCAAGGGCCTCAGGGTAGTAGCCCGGTCCTTGGGAGTCATAGTGAACAAAGAGGGAGTGTTGAGAGGAAGCAAGAATAAGGGGGAGGGGGGATGCTGGGCGTGGCCCTGAGGGAGGCGGAGCTAGAGCCCACTGCTGCCTCAGCAGGAAGCAGAGGAGGCTCCAGACTCGGCTGACTGGCATACATTCCTTCCCCAAAGGCCACAGCTTACCTTCCTGAGGCAAAGCTCCCCCTCCAGTATGAGAGCTGAGAGGAGACCTAAAGAGGATAGATCTTGACTTCTCACAGATGAGAGGAAACTGACACCCATGATGCCCAATGACTTGCTTAAAATCAGGCAGTGGTAGGACACACACACACACCACATGCACACACACACACACACACACACACACACACACACACACACACACAAAATGGCCTGTGACTTTCACACCCTAGACAGAATGCCCACTGACCTGAGTACACATCTACACCCAACATGGACTCTAGGGATGACTAGAGCTAGCTCAGTGATTATTACAGCCACCACCTTAGCGATGGCTAAACATGGCCAAGGGCCCACCACAGTAGTTCCTCTGGAGCTCCATCCCCAGTCACAGACCACACTGTGCTAGGGAGACTCTGACTTGCCTGAGTCATGACATCTGGGCAGAGGGAGAGGCAGACTCACTGACTCTCTTAACCGTGTGGGACTCACCTCTCCTTGGACAGGACCCGCTTCTGTTCCCCCTGTTCTCATCTTCCCACTCTGCAACCTGGGCCTCAGCAGTAACGAGGGCATTTCTGAGAGGAGCCAAGGGGCCATTGATCAACATTGAATCAGTACAAATCCTTTGAGATTATAAGAGCCTAGACAGGTGGCATATGGGGCATTGGGGCATTGGGGTGGACTGGTGTGGAACTTGAGAACAGAGACAGAACACAGATGTATTTTGCAATGTGCATTTGATATCCTTTCAGTCTGGAGCCATGTGCTTCTCTTGTGCTTTCAAAAATGAACACACTTTCTGAAAATGGAAAGGCATCGCACTTAGGAGGCCACTTAGCCCCCACACCCTACACACACACACACACACACACACACACACACTCATATACACACTCATACACACACACACCATACAAACACACACACACACACACACACACACACCCACACAAACACACACACACACACACTTTTAAGGGCTCACCAAAACAGTGTGAATCACTCTGCCCTATTGGCCAACAGGGTTTGTTCACTTGCCTGTTTTGAGATCGGATCTTACTATATAGTAGGCCTGGCTGTCCTAGAACTCCGTATAGACCAAGATGCCTTCAACTGTGTGGCGATCCTCCTGTCTCTGCCTTTCAAGTGTTTGGATTATAGGCGTGTAGCTTTGCCTGGCTAGCAAGTTTGTCTTTTGACCTTCCTGGCTCAAGGGTTATGGTATCTGACAAGAAAAGAACCTGCTCATAGTTGCAGGCATCCAGAACATTTCTCGGTGAGCCAGATTCTTCTGCTGATCTCTCTCAGGTTCCATCCCAGCCTCTCAAGCTGACTCAGAGGAGGTCTGGTAGCCCCCATGGTCTCTCTGCCTTTCGATTCAGAAGTTCAATGTCAGCTTACTCCTTCACATTCGATCCACACCTGCAGCTGGCCTGAACCCCTGCCCATGTGAGTCTGGTACAATTGCCTGGCCTTTCTCCTGGGACTGCCCGTCTAGACTTGCCATTTGCCCTTTATTTTTGCTCCCCACCCCCAGTATCCTTCCCAGTATGCCATGCCCAGAATAATATCCCAAGTCTTTCCTGGAAGGCTGAAGGGCTTGGAGGTGAGCCCCAGGTTGGCAGGAAGCTGCCCTGCAGGTCATTACCAGCCACTGTCCTCATGGGTGCGGGTCAGTTCCTCTCCATTCTGTGTTTCTGTACATTAGTGGGCTCCCCAGCAAGTCCCCATTGGGTTGGATTTCCTCTCATTGTTTCTCTTTCCAGAAGATCTTGGTTCTAATTCAGTTACTCAGCTGTGGTCAGTCATAGATATTTAATAGAGACCAAGCAACCAAGCCAATGGCCAGAGTTAGAATGAAACTGAAACAATCTGAAACTATTTTCTGCTTACTCGCTGGTAACCTACTCTCACATCTGGCTTTCTGAAGGTACAGAGACCCAAGCAGGGGCAGGGGCTGCTGCCGAGGCCAACTCAAGAAGGAGGTGTCTGGTCTCCAGAGCATAGGGACCAGGCCAGTACATAGCCTTGTAGGCCAAGAGAAGGAAGGCGAGGCATGAGTCTGTGCTATTATGCACAGGAGCGGGATAGTCCAGAGGGCAGAATGGAAGTCAGAGAGGACATAGCATGCCTGAGGTCGTCAACCGACAGGTGAGCGTGGGGGATTTCCAGGTTGAGTGAGGCCCCAAAGGGAATCATCACCTTACTCTGTTTGCTAAAAGGACAGCAATGGCTGGACAAGATGGCCTACAGCACCACAGTTGCAGTGCTGGGGAGACTATACCTACCGAATCATTTGAGGTCAAGGTGACCAGTAGATACATAGCAAGTTTTAGGCCAACCTGGGTTGCATATGGCCCTGTTTTAAAAAACAAACAAAAATGCAAAATCCAAAAATAATGTAGAAATAAATAAGATGGCAGTATCCATAAAACTTCAGGATACCTGCCGGACATTAATCTTAATGCTACGATGCTATATTTAGATGCTGAAAAATAGAACATTATTTATTGTTTCTCACAGGTCACAAGATCTACAATGGTGTCTGCTGGTGAGTTTGATGGCAGCTGGGAGTTTATCCTGGAACTGCAGCACCCCCTGCCCCAAGAGCATGAGCAGGTGCAGCCTTGTGGGGACTGACACCACAGAGACTTCTGGGCATCTCTTGAATCACCCTGTGGCCTCTCCATGTGATCTCCTCTGCACCAGAAGCTTTAAAAACCTAGCCTTCTTCCTCACTGGCTTGAGCTCTGAAGGTACAGTGCAGAGAGGTGAGCAGAAGCCATTTTACCGGCTAGCATCTGTCTCAGAAGTCACACAGAACCTCTGTAGCATAGCACTTGATTGATGGAGGTAATTTCTTAGGCTCACCCAGCCTCAGAGATGCACTGGGATGTGAATGTCTCCCATGTGTTAGAGACTGGGTCTCAGGCTGGCGTTAATAAGGAAATGAGGCCTAATGGAAGGTCCTCAGGTCACTGGAGGGCATTCCCCTAAAAGGAACTGTGAGACTCTAGTCCTTTTCTCTTCTTCCTGTTGCTTGGGTCCGTGTCTGTCTTTTATATAAGTGTTCATTTCCAAT
Source organism: Rattus rattus (assembly GCF_011064425.1). Taxonomy (NCBI): domain Eukaryota; kingdom Metazoa; phylum Chordata; class Mammalia; order Rodentia; family Muridae; genus Rattus; species Rattus rattus. The sequence continues at coordinate 211,900,716 of NC_046154.1, forward strand.
AACTATGGCTAGAACCCTAGAGTGGGGCGGGAGGAGGAGTCATGTCATACAGACATCCCAAAGCCGGTCCTCCCCTAGGCTCTGAGTCCCAGTTCTGCACATATATGTTGTTCCCATTGGGGGGAGGGTATGTGCTTGGTCCTCAGGTGTGCTATGATGAGTGACAGGAACAGGATTGCACATGAGGCAGGTGCATGGAGGGAGCTCACACGCTGCATGGGGTCAGCTTGGTCAGAGGTTGCCTACATGGGTGCTTGACTACCTGGACTTTGGCTTGGCTTTGTGGCTACAGAGGCAGCAGGACACGGGGTGGTCCATGTGGATGGGGTGGGATGGTACAGGGCCACAGCCTCATTGACAGAGAGCACAGATGCACACGTGCATAGGCGAGGCTTGGCCTCACTGTGCTTGTAAAGGTGGATGCACAGCAGGAAGTGCCTCTCCTAGGCCTTGCCGTGCTGCTCACTCAGAAAGGCCGTGCCCCTTGGGGCTATCCTAGTGCATGGCCAGGTGCTAGACAAATTAGTGTGGTGTCTGTGCCCTGGACACTGTATGGTTTCAGTCCTGTGTGCTTGGTTATGTGACACTTTTTTTAATTTGCATTTTTAGAATTTTTGTGTATGTAGAGGGGGCTGCTCAAATTCCATGATTCATATGTGGAGTCAGAGGACCTAGGAGTTGGTTCTCCCTTTTCACCATGGGGATTCTGGGAATCAGACTCGGCTCATCAGGATTGATGCCAGACACCTTTAGCTACTGCCCTGTCTTAGTCTTGTAGGACTTTCTCTTTCATGTTTGCTTTCAGACCACAAAGAGAGCAAGTTTATGTCCCATACACTTACCATCATCACCGTGTGGCATCTCTAACAGAGGCTAGAACCATGAATCCAAAATAACCCTTTTCTCTTTGTCTTAGTTAGGGTTTCCATTGCTGTGAAGAGACACCATGACCACAGCAACTCTATTTACTCACTAATCTATCTATCTATCTATCTATCTATCTATCTATCTATCTATCTATCTATCTCTATCTAATCCACTTTACATCCCGATCACAGCCCCCTCCCTCCTCTCCTCCCAGCCCCATCCTTATAAATCCCTTCCCTACCCCTTGGGGACCACCTCACCCTGGGACATCTGGTCCCTGCAGGACTAGAAACATCTTCTCCCATTGAAGCCTAACCAGGCAGTTCAGGTAGGGGGAAGGGGATCCAATGACTGGAAACAGAGACCAAGACAGCTCCCACTCCTCTTGTTCAGAAACCCACATGAAGACCAAGCTGCACATCTGCTGCAGATGTGTAGGGGGTGACCACAACAACTCTTATAAAGGAAAGAATTTAACTGGGGCTGGCTTAGCATTTAGCGGTTTAGTCCATTATGGTCCAACAGGAAGCATGGCAGCAAGCAGGCAGACATGGTACTGGAGAGGTAGCTGAGAGTTCCATATCTTGGTCCACAGAAAGTAGGAAGTGAACTAGTTTGAGCTTCTCAGACCTTAAAGCCCACCCCTACTCCAACAAGGTCATACCTCCTAAGAGTGCCACTCCCGATGGGCCAAGCATTCAAACAGGTGAGTGTAAGGGGGCCGTGCCTACTCAAGGCACCACACTCTATAAGTTAATTGTCTTGGGTACTTTGTTTTGATGAAGAGAGGACTAATGCAAATGAAATAATACCCCAGCTATCTGTAGAACAGCAACACTGCACCACAGAGTGAGCATACAAGATGGAGGCATCTTGGTGTGGCCTACTTTGGGGAGCTGTAGCGTGTAGTTTTTGCTATCCCCACTTTAAACTCCTGGCAGACTATGCTACCAGCCCCACCCAGGTTCCCTTGGATCCACGGTTCCCATTAGTACATTTTATTAGTATATTTTCAACCTGCCTTCTTGGCTCAGTTGTTGGGTACTTCCAGTTTCCTGTGGCTAGCTTGCCCTTCCCAGTACTCTTAGCTCAGCACCTCTCACTCTGCCCTCAGCTTCAGTTGCTCAGTTACCTTTAGTTCCAGCTCAACAACCTAACCTTCTGCATGGAGAAGTGGCCTATGCTCCCTCTGCCCAAGATCTTACATCACTGGTCACCTTTTCTCCCTCCAAAACGTGGTAAAAACTACTCTTCATCCCCTTGTCTCCCGCTGTGGGGAGCCAGAAGCACTGCCTCTCTCCTCCTGCCCAGCAATTGGCCCCTGGCATCTCTATTGATAGATCAAGAATCAATTGGGGAACAGGACCTTAGCATCAGAACCATCCCCTAAAATCACCTTTTCTGAAAAAAAAAACAAAAAACAACAACAACAACAAAAAAAAAAACCCTCTCTCCCAGATTGAACAAAACCATAACAATCAGGTAAATTACAAGGTATGATATACAATTAATATTTATCAATTAGATAAAGTACTCTACCAACATTTCTAACTTAAAATTATGATTCTATCCCTGGATTATGTTTAGATTTTAGCCTCTAGTGCCATCTGAAGACCATGTCTTCCATTCTATAACCTCTCTTGCGATGTTAAGCAACTTGAGTTTGATTATGAGACTAAACTAGTCTTCAACCCCATCAGAAATCTAAGAACGACTTAACATTACCTGGGTATATAGGAAGCAACCAACACCTTCTCAAACTTAAACAATTGTAGAGACAGCTGACTACTTAGACAGCCCCCTGATTTCTTATAACATTGGAGCGTTTATCTTCACCCTTCTGGCTCAGGATCATCTGACAGACCTTTGCAAAGCAGGATTACGAAGGACTGCTTACCCAGTCTTGGCAGAGCTGTCAGTCGCCTATCCACAGTGTGTCCTTGTCCTGGACACTATTTGTCTGTAGATGAAACAGGTGATTTCTGCCGCATGACTGCCTTGACACAATAAGCAGCCTCACCTGGAGGTAAAGATACTCAATTATTCTTTGAAGAAGAATGGGGAAACTGTCCAGAGCAGACATGTCTCATTGTCAAATGATTAAATAACATTAAATGTCACGATCTGTGGATTTCTGATGTTTGTGAGGACTACATAAGTAAAGTATCTTGAACTGTTAAACTTTGGCTACTCTTAGCCATTTCTATTTGAGTAAACTGAAGGTACTTTATTAAATCAGAATCTAACAGAACCATGAGTTTGCTATCTGGCCCTTAACTTGCCTTACTTAATCATCTTAAACAGTTTGTAAAGCAGCTATTAGAAGGACTGGGCCTAAGCCTCATATTCTTAAATGAATTGCATAGGCACAATGCCCATCTAAGAGTAACAATTCAAATTTTGTATCAATATAAGAAATTCACACCAATGAAAACCTTAAATCTGTATCAATATAAATTCTGTACCAATGTAAAAAATTATGACTTCAATTTGCATCAATTTTAAAGATTTCTATCAATTTAAGATTATGGCTACACAACGTTTTGTTTAAGGATAAAATTCAATAATCCACCCCACTTATTTCCTCCCTGTTCAAAATTATAACCATTTCCAAATAATCCTTTAAAATGTCAATGTAGCTATAATTTGTAAAATAACCATTACCAGACACCCAAACCCAGGGAACTGGGCTGACGACTCTTCATAGCTTCTTCCTGCTGAAGATGTGTGACAAGAAACTTTCTAAAGGGGCGAGGAAGGATAGGAAAATTAGAAAAACTGGTTAGACTCAAGAGGCCGGCTTTAGCATCTGTTATCTAGTCTCTGTATATTTGAAAGGTTCAGAGTTGGACAGAAGTTCTGACCAGAACCGTCTAAAAGGTTGGATGAAGCAAAATGGCCTGAAATCAGCAGCAATTCTAAAGCTGTTCTGGAAGCGAGTCTCTGGACAGCATCAGAAAGCAGGGGGCTGGGGTTGGGATTTAGCTCAGTGGTAGAGCGCTTTGCCTAGGAAAAACAAAGGCGTGGTTGGTCCCCAGCTCAAAAAAAAGAACCAAAAAAAAAAAAAAAAAAAAAAAAAAAGAAAGCAGGGGGCTGGAGCAGCAGGTAGTTCAGCCTCCCAGTGAATGAGTCTAGTCAGAGCTGTACATTCTGTAATATATGAATCTCACAACCAAAGTTTTAGTACCATTAAGATTTCGTATGGATTGTGCAAGGTGCACAGATTGGTTACAGATGAAATTCTCCTTGTTTGAGCAGATAAAAGACAGCTATCTTTTTTTTTTTTTTTTTTTTTTTTTCGGAGCTGGGGACCAACCTAGGGCCTTGCGCTTCCTAGGTAAATCTACCACTGAGCTAAAATCCCCAGCCCCTAGACAGCTATCTTTTTTTAGAGTTAACTTTTATTAGTAATAAGTCTTCATTGTTGCCATGTGAAGGATGACATGAGGAATCTTTACCTGTCCTGATTGATTCTCTTGATTTGTTTCTAGTTCTTCAGGGGGTCTCCTCTGTCATTTCTGATCCATATGGCTCTGGACGGGGTCCAAAGCCCTCTTCTCCTTTCCCATTAACACAAAACAGAACCTCTCTTCCAAAATAATAAGTCCTTAGTCCAGTAACCAGAAATCATTATACATTTAGCTTGACCTCTCTACCAGAGGAATTTTAATATAACCACCAAACTCAAATATTTTATATCTCTATCTACTTACTGTACAAGACTATTTGCAGGCTATATTTGCCATACCAGACAAAGAAATCCCAGAAATCCCATGAATAGACCATGTTCAAAGATCCTGAGAAATTGTCCCGGCAAGACCTTTTCAAATCTCTGAAGCATTGTTTCCATTCGATCTCCCTAATTTCTCCCTTCTGAGGAGTTTAATATCCCTGTATACTTACAGTATGAGCCTATTTCCAGGTTTTCTCTTTATGTATTTCTCAAGGCCTAAATTTCTACTGTCTGAGTTAGGCTAGGTGGCATCGCCCCTGCCTTCGATCTAATTTTTTAAGGTTGAATGCCTCAATATTTTTATTTCTCTGTAATTAACTTTAATTAAATCCCTTTCTGCTTACAGTATAAGCCTATTTCTAGTCTCTATGTTGTACCAGGCAAAGAAATCCCAGAAATCTCATGAGTAGATCATGTTCAAAGATCCCGAGAAATCATCCTGGCAAGACTTTCACATCTCTAACTTTAAGGCATTTGTTCACTCATTCCCCCTGACTGACTTTTCTCTTCTGTGGAGCTTGATATTTGGTCTGTGGACCAACTGGCTTTCTGCCTCTCGTCTCAAGCCCTTTGTATCAGTTCCGAACCACAGGAAGAAATTCCCGTGTGGCTCAAGCAAAATCTGTATACTCTTCTATCCTTAAAAAAAATTAAATCGGTGCCTTGAGTCACCTGACTCTGGTGTGGGCTGAGGAGACACACAAGGGAAGTAATCATCGTGGGAGCCAGATCGATCGTCTGACCCAGGACCCCCACATGCTATGCCATCCGAGAAGACCTTCAAGCAGCCTCGGAGCTTTGAACCAAGAGTGGAAGATGTAAGATGTCCGGCTCATCCGCGAGTAGCACCCCACCAAGATCCCAGTGACTATAGAGCGATATAAGGTTGAGAAGCAGCTGCTGGTCCTGGACAAGACCAAATTCTTTGTACCTGATCACGTGAATATGAGCGAGCTCATCAAGATAATTAAAAGGTGCCTGCAACTCAATACTAAACAAGCCTCCTTCCTCCTGGTAAACGGGCACAGCATGGTGAGTGTGTCCACACCCACCTCTGAAGTGTGCGAGATGAAGTTGGCTTCCTATACATGGTCTATGCCTCCCAGGAAAGCACTGGCTGTGTAAGACCAGAACAATGCCCAATGTTTGTTAAGCCCTTACCAAGGCAAAAAGGGGCGTTACCAACGGAAGCTGGTCAGCTCACCATCCACAGATCAGAACGTAGGCACCCACATTGGGTATTAGAAACTGTTTATCAGAAACTGAGTGCCACGCAGCTGCATTCAGCTTGGAAACTCGTCTAAACAAGGCTATCTGTGTTCAAACTTTAGAAGTTTAAAAGTAAAATACTTTGCATCCTAAAAAAAATTTAAATCAAACTTTAAAAAAAATCTATCCTGGGGTTGGGGATTTAGCTCAGCGGTAGAGCGCTTGCCTAGCGAGCGCAAGGCCCTGGGTTCAGTCCCCAGCTCCGGAAAAAAAAAAAAAAAATCTATCCTGGGGCTGGGGATTTAGCTCAGTGGTAGAGCGCTTACCTAGGAAGCGCAAGGCCCTGGGTTCGATCCCCAGCTCCAAAAAAAAGAACCAAAAAAAAAAAAATCTATCCTTTGATTGCCTGCTCTTCGGAAGCAGGCAGCTTTTATTGTTTGTCTCTCACTGCCTTAGAGCAGGCGACCTGTCCCTTTGCTCAGCAGGAGCTCCCAGCAGTGTCTCTGAGCTGAGTCTCTCCCTGTGCTGCTTTGTTCAGGTTTTGTGCACTGGAACCACGTGACTCGCTCTGCTCCACTGAGAAACCAGTTCTCCCTTCTATTAAACTACATCATTGTGTGTGTGGTGTGTGTGAGTGTGTGTGAGTGTGTGTGTGTGTGTGTGTGTGTGTGTGTGTGTGTGTGTGTGTGTACCATAGTGGATTCTCACCTTTCACATTGCGTGCCATCTGTAGTGAGATGGCACTTCTGCTACCCTGCTTCATGTTCCAGGTGGACCGTGCTACCAGCCCCCACCCAGATTCCCTTGTATCCACGGATGAAACACACACACACACACACACACACACACACACACACACACACCTGCCGCACGCCTTTGCTTACTCAATGACTGGGCACTCCTAAACCTCCCCTGCAATCCCAGGCATAATCTGATAGAGCGGCCATTGGCCCCTCCAACCGAAAACTCACATGACTGGTTGGCTTTATCTCCTGCAGCTACTGCCTCCTTCTCCTCCCCAGTTTCTCTGCATCCTAGCCCAGAAACTCTAAGCGGCCTACCCTGTCCTCAGTCATTGGTCGCTATTATCTTTATTGATTGATCAAGAACCAATTGGAGACCAGGACCTTAGCATCAGAACCATCCCCTACAGGGAACATGTCTGCCCACAGCTCACCCGTGGTGTCGTGATTCAGAAGCAAGAAAGGAACCAGCCCGGCATGACTTCATCCCAAACTGTGCTTCCTGGCCGTTTTGAGTCACACAATAGAAGAAACAAGCAGAGCACCAGAGCCTCTCCCTCACACTGCTCTCTCCACAGCACCTCCTCCAAGCCTTAACAGTCACGTATTTCAGAGTGAACAGCATGAACATGGTCTACTTTTAGGACCACACTCACCCGAGCCACTCTGTGCCCTGGGAGGCTGACCTGCACCAATTCGGCTGCTTTGCCTCCTGACTTCCAGCCTGGGTTTGCAAATGGAGAGCACTAGGCAGGGTGGAAGGGAGGGAGGGAAAGAGAGGGGGAGCAGGTACTAGGCTCCCCATCCCTTTGCTGGCTGTCCCAGGGGAGGGACTGCAGCCCTCTACTGAGAGGTTCAACACCTGTGAGGGTGTTCCTCTGCGCAGCTCTCCCTGCTCCTGGGCTCTGGCAGTGGCAGTAGAGCTTCATGGGCACTGGACTTATGTGTTTCCTTTATTCAACCCAAAATTTACAAATATGTCTTTTATTAAAATTTCTTCAAATTACCCAGTCCACACTTTGTGGTGGTGGCACATGCCTTTAATCCCAAGCACTCAAGAGGTCGAGGCAGGTGAAACTCTGAAGTGGAAATTTCTAAGTTTTTTGGAGTTGTGGTGTGTCATGTGATATTTTTCTGGAAGCTGTTTTATAAGAGGATGTTTTGATGAGGCAGACACTTGAAAGGACACTTGATGTTTGGAAAGAGTATAAGTAGAACCCAACGGACCGTGAGCGATGCTCTTGCACTGGTTCGCCTTGCAGTGCTTCACTGGTCTTCTTTGCTCTCCCTAGTCTTCACTTCTCGTGACTTCATAGACAGAAGCATGCCAAAGAACTTCTCATGGATTTCTGGCTGCTTCTTGCCACTTCCTTGGCCTTGTGACAATTTGGTGGAGCCTTGCGGTTTCTTCTGGAACAAGCTGATGGTACTGATTCTTGTTTGGTGTTTGCTGATTGGACTGGACTGCCACTGCTGATTCGTGTTTGGATTCACCCCAAAGAACTACTTCTAAACAGGTCCACACCCCCCTTGTCCTGCTAACCATCTTTCTCCCCTAACTTTGCCCGTGGGCTAGAAGGAAGGCCTAAGCATTTAAGAACTCTTATTCAATTAGGTTTTGAAAAACACTAAGCCTACAGATCTCTATGAATGTGAGGCCAGCCTGGTCTATAGAGAGAGTTCCAGGACAGCTAGGGCCACACAGAGGAACCCTGTCTCAAGAACCAAAAATAAAACAAATCACCTAGCCTAAATGTACCCTGGGTATAATGCACACTCAGTCTTTATGGTGCTGGAGATTAGACACAAGGTGGTGTCCATGCTGGGCAAATGGTGCATTTATACGTCTAAAGAGTATTGTAGTGTGCCTGTTATTCTCCTACTGCTTCATGTGTGTTTTTCCACATCAGCAAATACAAAAGTCCAGCTTGTTCATTTTGATACCTACCAGGAAGCATGCATCCCAGCCTGTGTGACTACTCATGATGGATGCATAGGTGGTCGCCGTCCTTTGCCCTGTGTAAGCACTGATACTGTGAACATATGCATGGAATTCTGCCTGAGCTGGGATTCACTGGTACAACAGCATACCCGAGGGCTGAGGGGTGCTTCTGAATCTCTCTGGGTTTAAGTCCTATCTCCTCACGGGGTGTGGTAGTGCTCACACAAGCCCCAGCATTTGGGAGGTGGGCACAGGAGGATGAGGACTTGGAGGTCACCCTCAGCTACCTCAGGGAATCTGCAGTCAGTCTGGTGTACCCTGACTTTAAAGAAACATATCCAGTCTCCTCTACCAAATGGCCATCAGATGCCGACTTTACTTAATCCCCCACACTTCCCCCATCACGTATCAGATTGTGATAGCACGTGCTCTACGGCAGTTAACAGGGGCACTCAAAGAGCCAAAAATGGAAGCCGTGTACACCCTCTAGGTCCTCCAACCTCTCAGGCTCAATTTCTCCACCTGTAGGAGTGTTACTTCCCTGGTTGAGTGGTCCTAGAGATGAACTCACCTAAGGTTATGAAGTTTAAATGAAACAATCCAAGCAAAATGTTTAGCACCACGCCTGGCCCATAGCTGGAGCTCCACAAACAACAGCATCTACCATTAGTGCTCCTGGTCTCTGCTACGCTTCATGATTTATTATGGGTATTAGGATCACTGTAATCTTTATAGACGTTATATGTTGTGTTGATGGTGGTTCTTAACAGCTGAAATTATTTGTCCAGAGTAATCTAGGTAGAAGAGCTCACTTAAGCCTAGAAATGTACACAGAAACACAGTTTATTAATTGGTTCCTTGTTTTTTTCTGGTGGGGAAATTAGCCACAGCCCTTTTTCCAGCTGTGGCGTGTTTTGGGGGTTGGGGGTGAATGGATCTATTGATGTTGAGTTTTTGTTTTGGTTTAGTTTTGGGTTTTTAAGACAGGGTTTCTTTGTGTAGCCCTGGTTGTCATGGAACCCTCTCTGTAGCCCAGGCTAGCCTCAAACCCAGATCTGTTTGCCTCTATCTCCTGAGTGCTGAGATTAAAAGTGTGAGCCACCATGCCCAGCTGTTTTTAACAATTTCATATCTATACTTTTATTTTATTAATTTATTTTTGAGACAGTGTCTCACTTTGTAGCCCTGAAAGTCACTGTCAGATGTTCTTGAACTCACAGAGATCCACCTGCCTCTGCCTCTGAGTGCTGGCATTAAAGGTGTGATCCCTGACATCAGGCCTTTACTTTTATTTATGTGAGTGTCTATGTCTATATAAGTCTATGCCAAGTGTGGGCCAGTGCCTGGGGAGACCAGAAAAGAGTGTTACAGGGGGCTGTGCACGGCCCCCTGTGGATGGAACCAAACTCAAGTTCTCTGGAAGAGCAGAAACCGCTCTTACACCTGCTAAGCCATCCTTTCAACCCATTTTGACTTTTAAAAGATATTTATTTATTTTGTGTTCATCTATGTACACACAATCTGCACACATGCATGACACAATGCACATATGGAAGTCAGGTCTGTCCTTCTATCCTGTGAGTCAAGGGGATTAAACCTAGCTCATCGAGATTTATGGCAAGTGCCTTGAACACTGAGCCACATTGCTGACCCAAAATGGATTGCTTTGATGACTATTTCTAAAAAAATGAACACTTGTGATTTTCACTTTCCTCCGTCTGGCTCTTTACTCCTCCCATAGACTTGGTCCTGTGAGGGCTGCAGAGAACACGAGGGAAAGGCATCTGTCACAGTCCTTGAACACTGAGGACTGTACATATTGGGTTGGAACTAATGTCATGGGGTGTTATGAGTTGCCTTGTGAACCAGGCGGAGTATTTATGGGGGGTCTTCAAATGAGCCCAGGAGGGGAGTCGTTGTTGCTGGGAAGATGCCTGTATTTCTCAGAGCTCATGCCTCCAACAGAGACTTACAAGTTTTGTTTGTTCGGTTTTAGTTTTTCTTTTTTTCAAGACAAGGTTTCTCTGTGTATCCCTGGCTGTCCTAGAACTTACTCTGTAGACCAGGCTGGCCTCAAACTCGTAGATCTGCCTGCCTCTGCTTCCTGCCTTCCCCCTTCTCAATGCTGGGATTAAAAGCATACACCATTACCGCCCCACAAGACCTACTAGTTTTAACCGCAGCTGCGACAACAAATCCAGAGACCTGAAAACACGTTGCCTAACACCGTCTGTCGGTACCCAGGCTGTCTGAAAAGCTTTGGATAGAACTTGAATCTGTTTAGGCCAGCTTCCCAGCCCAGGGTCTGTCCAGGCAGCATTCACCAGGAAGCAACAGGCATGAGAACTCAATCCATTGCCCACTAGGGTAAAAGCCACTGGGCCAGATGTCTCACCACGTGGACCACAGAGTAGAGCAAGGCAAGGGGCGGGGTGCTGCTACCCCACCTTGTCCCTGGCACACAGGGTTGACTGCTCTACAAGTCTGTTTGCCCTGAGAAACTGGGACTGGGCCAAGGGATACTCAGCCAGCACAAATAGGTAACAAGATCCTACCCGCTCTGCCATCCAGTGGTGACAACTGCTCGCCTTCTGGTTCTGGTAGCTCCTAGGTTCTGGTGTGCATTAACTCGCCTGACAAGAAGGGAAGTGGGAAGCGAGAAAGGCAGATTCCTAGACTCATACTCAAAATTTTGAGATCATGGAGGGAACTCCACATCAGGAGGAAGCGAGAGTTGATTCAAGACCACAATCTAGTGGCCAGATCCCCCAACAGATGGACATCATGGAAATGCAACCATTAGAAGTGAGGTGAGATAAGCTCAGGGGTACAACAGTAGTGTCAGAGAGGAGCACCCAACCTGACTGGACTGATGCCCACTCCACAGGAGGGAAGTCATGTCTAGGACTGTAACCTGGCCAGAAGTCTGTGGCTGGAGGGGTCATTGGCTTTAGTAGGAAGCTGCTATTATTGGTGCTAAATGGACACGTGTCTGTCAGACTGCCTTCTACATCACTATGCACATAGAATAGTGCTGCTGTCTGCTTTGCTCAGAGAGATTTTACAGTGATCAGCAGTGACCTCGAAGGCTCATATGTGGCATCTGTGTCATCCCCTCCAAGGCTTAAACACCTCTCAGGAGATAGAAGAGAAGCAGAGGTGAGTGAGGTGTGGAGCATGGATCTCCAGACACGGCATGTCTACTGCACTCTCAAACTCAAAGCTGTGGTTTCCTGCATGAGACCTTCACGAGACTGGTCCCCCAATTCCCTGAAAAGAAAGGGGGAACCACTGCTCCCTAGGGATTTGCACAGGTAAAGGTTGATGGGAGAGGAAGAAGCATTGTCCTCGGTAGCATAGAAGCCACTGGTCAAGTGTCCAGGTTTCTGTATTCATCACTGGAACACGTTTGCACGAGTGCACACATACCCATGCACATGCGCATGCGCGTGCACACACACACACACACACACACACACACACACACACACACACGACCCCCGAAGCCCAGCTAGCCTTGGATCTGCAGCCTCAGGTCTTGTCTCCACTCCTGTATGCCATTCCTACTGGAATGGAGGAGCTTCCATGAGAGCAGGATCTTTGCTGTGTTCTCTGCAGCCGACCCGCGATTGGCACGATGTCCAGTACACAAAGGGACGTGATTCTGTTCCCACTAGGCTAACTAACGCAGGTGGATATAACATTTTATGAAGGAGTGAAGCTTGGGAGCACGGGATTGCTTATCAGGTAGAGTCCTGGCTCCGATCCCAAGGATTGCCAACAACCCCAAGCAGCAGCAGATGTGGGGAGGGAGTGAGCAACTGGGACGTGTACTGTGCTCCTGGGACATGTACTGTGCTCCTGGGATTAAGCACTTCAGCTGCTTTAGGAAACAGTGTGGCAACTTCTCAATACATAAAACATAGAGTTTGCAAATGACACCCAGTAAACCCCGCCCCCCCAAATGCAGACCGTGAGGAATGAAAGTAGGTATTCAAGCAAAAAGCTGCACACAAAACAGAGTGTGTAAAAGTGCTGGACACACAAGCCGGACAGCCTGAGTCCAACCCCAGAAACTCACAGCAGGAGAGAACGGCTCCCGAGAGCTGCCTCTGACTTCTCACCTCCTTGCGTGCCCTGAGACATGCCCTCACTCACACTTGCATGTGTGTCACACACGTACACGACAAACAGTAAACAAATAATAAAATTTGGCTAATGCGTAAGTAAGTGCATGTAACTGTCGTGCTCTTTAAAGTCTCCTGGAGGCATCATTCACAGTGGCCCAAGGGGAAAACCATCCAAGTCGTAGTGGGACAAACAGAACCCTGCATATCTAGTGAAACGGTCCTCAGTCATAAAGGGGTAAGGCGTGAACGGATGCCATGTAAGAGATTATGTTAGGTGGGAGAAGCCATGTTATTTGATAACTAGAGAATACCAAAATAGGCAATTCCACAGAGACATAAATTACTGATGGGCAAGGCTTGTGGGGAGGGCAATAGCTATTTTGCAGACACAAGATCTCCTTTGGAGATTGTTGAAGAATGTTCTGGAACTAGACAGTGGTGATGGTCATATAACATTGTAAATGAACTAAAGTCACCCAGTTGCTAACTGTAAGATTGACTATGATTGCGGATTTAATGCTATATGTATCTTTCTTATGTTTTTAAAAGATTTATTTAGTTTTATTTATGTATGTGTCTATCTGTATGCATGTGCAGATGCCCATGAAGGTAAGAAGGGAACCTGGGGCCCCTTGAAGCTGGAGTTACGGGCACTGTGAGCCACCTGATGTGGTTGCTGGGAACCAAGCCAGGGTCCTCTGATAGGTGGTAAGTTCTACTAACCATTGAGCCATCCCTCCAACCCCTCATATGTATCTTACCACAAAAACTGAAGCGTTCTAGGTGTCACCCCTAAGTATTGATGTTTGGGTAGGTGGACAAGTGAGGGATAGTCTCTGCAGGCAGTGGGGTGCAGTGGAGGGGTAGAGGAACTGGGACCCAGTTACACTGTAGAGCGGCGAGGCCATTGGACAGAAAGTTTCATCTCTGCCCTTGCTCCATAATGAACCTAGAATTGTGAGGGTCTAAAGGCTCTTCTAGACACTTGTAGAGTGACCCCTGGTGCCACACTGCAGCCCTGAATCCCACGCACAGCATCTGTCTGTTGTGTCCAGCACCTACCGTTACTGCACTGACATCACCCTGAGTGTCACCTAACACCCTGCATCAGAGCTGAGTGTGAATTTGAGTTCCGCTGTGTTCACACTGAGAACCTGCACTCTGGGGAATCTTGGTCTAGATGGGCAGCAGTCGTGTAATTCCAGTGTGGTTAGAGTAGCCCCCCGCCTCAGCCCTGGACTGGTCATTTCTCAGAGCCGGTTCCTTCTGATTCAGCCCTCCAGGAGCCTTGGAAGAGGTTTGAGTTACTTTTCTCATTTCTGCAGCAAAACACCTGGAAAACGAAACTTAAAGAAGAAAGGGTTTGTGCTGGCTCACAGCTCTGGAGACAGCATGGGAGAGAAGGCATGGTGACAGGACCAGATGACAGCACATGTGTCCACAGCCAGGAAGCAAAGAGTAATAATCCTTGTGCTCAGCTAGATCACTGTCTTCTTAAAAACAAATTATCATTATTAGTGTGTGCGTGCATGTGTGTGTGTGTGTGTGTGTGTGTGTGTGTGTGTGTGTGTGATGTTCCCTGAGGACAGAGGAGGGGGTATCCAATCATCTAGAACTGAAGTTACAGGTGGTTGTAAGCCAACCAACTCAGAGCAATATGAAAGGAATCTTTAAAATAAAAACTTCCATTCTCTCTGTGTCTGTGTCTGTCTCTCTGTCTCCCTCTGTCTCTGTATGTATATGTTTGTATATGTGTGTGTATGCGTATATGTATGTATGTATTTTTGTCTGTGTGTTCATGTATGTGGTTATGTGTGTAAGTGTCCATGTATATATGTGTATTGTATATGTGTTGTGTGTGTTGTGTATATATGTGCATATATGTGTATTATGTATATATGTGCATATGTGTGTATGTTTACATGTATATGTATGTGTGTATGCATGTATGTGTCTGTGTGTAAACATGTTTGTATGTGTGTATATGTATATATGTATGTGTGTTCGTGTATGTGGTTATGTGTGTAAGTGTAATTGTATATATGTGTATTATATATGTGTTGTGTGTGTTGTGTATGTATGGGCATATATGTATGTTGTGTATGTGTGTATGCATGTGTTGTGTATGTATGGGCATATATGTGTACTGTATATACATGTATGTATATGTATGTATGTATGCATGTATGCGTGTGTGTGTGTGTGTGTCCTCTGAGGCTGGAAGAGGGCGTGGAATTCTCTGGAGCTAGAGTTACAAGAAGTTGTGAAGTTACCTGGGAGGGTTGCTGGAAACATAATTCAGATCCTCTGATAGAACAGAAAGTGCTCTTAACCATGGCGCCATCTCTCTAGCCCCCTAGGAGGAATACAGTAGAGGTGCACACTGCTTCCTGGACAACAGTGCTCTTGTCTAGGGCCAGCCTATAGGTCTCATCTTTCTCCCCTCCTCCCCTGCCAAGACCTCCTCATCACTGGGTTCCCCCTCTGTCCAACCCTCTGCCACACATACCTGGCTGCCTTTAGGTGACCAGACACAGCTACTGGGTCTTCTGTGGCTTACGAGGGACAGGGTCTCTGTTGCGGTAAAAATTTTTAAAAAGCGGCAGAACTGATTCCCGCTTGTTCTCACCCCGCAGGGATCCGAGGGAGACACACATTCCTGTTGTTGCTCTGCCAGCCGCTTTCACACACTGTCCCCTTGGCAGGTAAAATCAAAGTTCCAGAAACTTGTAATTTAGCAATTAGATTTATATGTTAAATACTCAATCCACAATTCATCCACACCATAAATTCACTGCCAATTGATAAAGATAGAAACCGCCCACCGAGACAAGATAATACTGACCTAGACCACCTGGATTGGAACCATCTTCCTCCGCTGTCTCCATCCTGAGTTCCTCCTCTTTTTAAGTGTGAAAAGAAATTAGGCAATAAAGGTAAAAATGTAAATCATAAAACCGTCTAGCGTTCTTTTCACAATTTCACATAATAAAGGGTATGTGTGGGTTCAGAGCCTCTGTAGACAATATAGTGCAAGACAGCTGATTTCTCTCCCTTATCTCCTCCGGAGCAGTCTTGCTACGCAGCCCACGGTAGGCTTGCCTCGGCCTCCTGAGTTTGCAGGTGTGTACCACGGCCCACGGCAAGGTTTCTCACTTTACAGGTTCTAGAGTCAGATTCAGGGAAAGTTCATGTGATCACTGAGGAACTACATTTCACAATTCAACTGAGTGAGCTTTGTCTAAAAGGCCTGAGAAACAGAACCTTGTTTTATAGTACCACAGAAGCTTATCTAGTGCTCAGAAACAACCCCTCCGCATACGTCTGTGACAGTTTGATACCAGGAAATTTATGATAGACGTCATACTTTAGTAGATAAATAGATGAAGGCTAATTAAAAGTCCTTTAGGAATAAAATATCTCGGCCCTTTGCATATCGAGCCTGGATCTGAAAGGTAAAGTAAAACAGAATCCACTGTTTTCAAGTGTACAAGCTATGCCCTGGAGTGAAAACTCAGTGTCCTGTATTCACGCCAAGGCTCTGTCGGCAAGGCTGTCGGTGAAGAGGCACCAGCAGATGGATCCTCCATGCTGAGGGTCACTCCTGCCGCTCCTATCAATGCTGTGTCCTCCCCCCGCTTCTTCTTTAAGACAGGGTCGGTGTGGCCCAAACTCACTTGGGGAGATGATGGAAGGTTGCTTTCACACCTCTCATCTTGGGCTGTCACCCTCAGATTCCCAACAGAAACACTTCTTGGGGCAGCTTCTGGGATGGGTAGTTCCTGTGCATCCTCAGGGTCCCCCCAATAGCCCAGGGTCTTGATGACATCAAGTGTACACATTGGACACGTTCAGTGAGCTAAAAGCCATCGGTCAATGTACACGTCTGCATGAGTCAAAATATGTCTGCATGGCATAACATCTTTGACTTTAAGGTTTCCAATACACACTGTACAATTCTCAGCATCAACATCGACTCCCTTCTCTCCGTGCTTCACGGTGTGTAGTGGGAGCTGGTCATAACCTTCTTAGTTTCCTTTCTGTGACTCTGACTTCCAAACTGTGAACCAGTGTGTAGGAAGCGCTGTGTATGGTAGAATATTAGCCATGCTAATGAGATACTCGCCATCGTGATGAAGGCGACGGCCACAAACACCACAGACTGATGAACGCCTGCATATGACGAGTACCAATCGCTATGTTCGTTTTTATTGGAATTCCTTTTTGCACCAGACCGGAAGTCTCCCATCCTTTTGGGTAGCTTGATTCCAATCCAGGTGGTCTAGGTTAATTTTATCTTTGTAGTTGGTAAGTAAAGATGCCAACAGGCAGCAGCTAGGCAGAGTAGACATGGGTGGGGTTTAGGTTTCTCAGGCGTGGGGGAGAGGAGGACCACGAGAAAGAAGAACACGCAGGAGAGGAGGAAGGAGAAGCTGCCACGGGATAAGGCTCAAGAGAGCGTGACCCTGAGGGCTGCCCAACTGGAGTTAGGAGCAGCCCAGATGAATAGTAAGTAATAACTCGGGGTTATCGATGGGAAAGTGGATTCTAAGAGCATAGAGGACAGGCAACTGTCCAGCTGTTGTGCTGTTTAGGGCTTGTTGTAAATATAATATGTGTGTGTGTGTGTGTGTGTGTGTGTGTATGTGTGTGTGTGTGTTCATCTGGGAACTCCATGACCAAAGGCGGGAAACCCCAGGTCAGCATCTAAAGAGATCTCTACCACAGTGCTTCTTGCCACTTGGATCCTGGGGTCCTTGAGCTACACTGGCTTCCACCCATCACACCTGCTGCACAGCCTGCCTCCTCGCCGGAAAGGGCACAGTAGGGCTACTCTGCAGGGCACTGAATCAGACAGCATCTGCCCCAAAGATCTCAGCCTGCCCAGCTGTCTGCCCTAGCAAGCTGCACTGAGACAGAGTAAGGCGGACCAGGAACTGGCCTACGTCTCCCAGCTGGGCCAGAGCACCATCAGAGAAGCCATGGTCACGGTGTGAAGATCAGACAACACGAGAGCATTTTTGGTCACATCTAACCCGAGCCAAGATTATTGTCTGAGCATAGCAGCAATCTGAATTTAGGAATGAGATCCGATTAGAAATCTCTTAGAGATATTATTGGTCTTTATTTTTAGTAATTTATTTAGTGTTCACTATGGGTTTTCATCCACATACCCCAATGTAGTTTGCTCTTATGATTCTTTTAAAGATTAATTTATTTACTATATATAAGTACACTGTAGCTGTCTTCAGACACACGAGATCTCATTACGGATGGCTGTGAGCCACCATGTGGTTGCTGGGATTTGAACTCAGGAGCTCTGGGGAAGCAGTCAGTGCTCTTAACCACTGAGCCATCTCTCCAGCCCTGCTCTTATGATTTTAAGCATTGCACATCTTTGAAATATTTGTGTGTGTGTGTGTGTGTGTGTGTGTGTGTGTGTCTGTGTGTGATGAGGAGGGGCCACTGTGCACATGTGGAGGTCAGAAGACAACGTTACACTCTGCTCTCTCCATCCGCAAAGGCCCCAGGAAGGGAATAGAACCTGGGTCATTAGGTCTGCATGACAAGAGCTTTATCCACAGAGCTACCCCTAAACCTTGTGGGGTTGCTCTTTATGGTGGGCCACTTTCTGGTGTGATTTGGTGGGGAAGGATTTGTTTAGGGATGAAGGTAGAGCCCAAGCTATATGGCCTACCAGTGAGCCACACTGTAACTCTGGATGATTTTTATAAGCAGGCTCATATGCATACATGCATACATACATACATACATACATACATACATACATACATACTAAATACATGCCTAAATCATACATACATCATGCATACATACCTATATCATACATACATCATACATACATGCATACATCATACATCATACCTACCTACCCATATCATTCATACATACATACATCACACATACATACATATATACATACATCATACATACAAACATACATACATATGCACACACACATATATAGTGCCCAGTGTATAGTGAATGTCTTTAAGCCCAGCATTTGGGAAACAGAGACAAGCAGATCTCTGTGAGATGAGGCCAGCCCGGTCTACACAGTGAATTCCAGACTAGTCAGAGTTACACAGTAAGACTGACCCCGAAAGCAAAGGATTTATTTTTTGTATGTGAGTGTTTTGCCTGCATGTATGGTGTGCTTGCAGTGCCCGAGGAGGGCAGGAGAGGCCAGAAGAGGGAGTTACAGGCTTCTGAGGTGCTCTGCGGGTGCTGAGAACCAAATCTGGATCTTCCCCAAGAGCAGCAAATGCTCTTTGGTGCTGAGCCTTCCCTCCATCCCCTCCCGGGAGCAGGCTTTTAGCAATCTGCTGTCTCTCTTCAGCAAACTCTGAGAGGCCCTGCCTCCTTTCCAGATGGAAGGGATGAAGGGGAGCAGAGGCCAGAGTGGCAGCGCTGGCACCATTGTCCCTGGGTCAGGGCCATGGCTCTCAGGCAAAAGCAGAGCCAAGCTACTGAGCTAGCCTCAAAAGGACAGCCTTGCTCTCCTGTCCTTGAAGTGCCCTCCCCTATAGCCCAGATGACTGGAGCATGGGTATCTCTCAGCTTGCACAGTCTCCTCTGTGGGGGAGTGATTGTGCGTGGGGCAGTGCTGAGAACCTTTGCAGAGTTATGTTTCAGAGGGTCCTGGGCAGCAAAGCCAAGAGCATTCAGAAACAAACTCTACAAATTAATTCAATGCAAATGCACTAATTCAAAGCCAGGCCTTGGAGAACTCAGGGCCAGACACCGCCTCAGCCATGCACCAGGATAACCTAGAAGCAGGTTACAAATTAAGTCACAATCTGGAGACAGTTTGAGATTGTGCATTTGTGTGTGTACATGTGTGTGCATGTTCATGTATGTTGGAGCTCATGCACGCACACCATACATCCAATACACCACACACACACCCCATACATCCAATATCAATACACCACACACACACACACACCATACATGACACACACCAAACATATGAACACTCACTGCACACACACACACACACACACACACATGCACACACACACACACACACACCATACACATGCACACCACACACACACACACACACACACACACGCACACACACACAAACATATGAACACTCACTGCACACATACACACACCACACACCACTTACACACATGCACACCACACACCACACACACACAGACAGACACACACCATGTATGATACACACCACACACATATACACACACCACATACACATATGCACACCACACACACATGCATGCATATACCATACGTCACACACATGTGCACCACACACACACACACACACACACACACACACACACACACAGAGAAAGGAACAAAATAAATGAAATCAAGGCCCATAAGGTGGCTCAGGTAAAGGTGCTTGCTCCCAAGCCAAACGCCTTGAGCCCCCAATCCCCCAACCCCGAAACCGAGCTATGGAAGGAGGGGACTGACCTTCCAGTTGTCCTCTGACTGCTACACTCACAATGGCACATGAGTCATGGTAGACGCAGGAAGAATGTAATTGAAGCCAGACCTGGGCTACAGACCGAGACCCAGACCCTGACTCAAGGAAAAGACAAACCTGAGAGGTGGCGGATCAGCTTCCGGCGTGCAGGCAGCAGCATCCAAAGGCTGTGTGAGAGCCCGGAGAGGCCTCCACTAGCCTGAGCTCCCGCACCCTGAGCTCGACTCCTGACCTCCAGAGCTAAGTGTTTGTCATCACAGCCACCCTTGTTCTGTGGTTACAGTGCTCTTATCGCTGTCAAAGAACGCCGTGACCCAGAGCATCGGGCTTGTTCCCCTCACTGCTTATGTCGTCATGAAGGGGAGTCGGGGCAGGAGTCGAGCAGGAACTAAAGCAGAGACTGTGGAGGATCACGGCTGAGGGGGTTGCTCCATCGCTCGCTCAGCCTGCTTTTTTATGCCACTCAGGACATGGTCCTGGGAGTGGCTCTGCCCCCTGTAGGCTGGGCCGTCCCACACTGGCATTCTGATGGAGGCATTTTCTCAGCTGAGTTCCTTTGCTCAGGTGACTCCACCTTGTGCCAAGTTAACAGAATACTAACCAAGACAAGCACCCTCGCTGACTCGGGCTTTTGCTAAGGGATCTAGCAGTGGAGATGGGGGCTAGGTCCCTGCTGCTGTTGTGAAAACCCCAGGCTAGATAGTTAAAACCATAGAAAATGGTCTCATTGTTCTGGGGGGGCCAGAAGTCAAGTGTCAGGAGGACCCGCCCCCTCCTGTCCTGCTCGGCTGCTGATGTCTCTAGGCCTTCCCTGGCTCACCGCGGCTTAGCTCAAGGCTTTGCCTTGTTTCTTATGGCCTTTGCCTTATGTGAATTCTCTTGTACTGCCCCTGTAAGGACACTTAACACTAGACTTAATATCCATCCAGAGAAGTCAGGATGTTGTCAGCTTGAAATATTTAATTATATCATCAGAGACCCTTTTCCAAAATAAGGTCTCGGCCACCCCATTAGAGACCTGAGGCTCTGGCTCTGTCCTGTGTCCCTGTGTCTCCCAGGAGGCCTTCCCTACCTTCTCTCCTTTAGTCAGGGGAAACAGTGTTCCTCAGAATCTCGCGGGAGGTCACCGGCGCTCTCTGGTTCGTTCACATGGGAACCTTCTGCTCTGTCTCCCTTCTCACCACACCTTGCTGGGTGGGTCTTGCCGCTGAGGCTCCCCAGGCTGCCCAGGATCTCCATGCTGCTGAGGCCATGGAAGATAGCACTTGGCAGAGATTCAGCTGAATATGGGGGAGGAAAGGTAAAAGAGAGACAATTGTCACATCATCACATTAGGAACAGTGACAAGCAGCCAGCTGTCATGACTTCTGGCATAACCCCCACAGCCAGGCAGGCAGCTGGTGCTCAGAACCCCACGTTGGAGGTTTACAAAGAGTTAAGTCATGTTTCCAAGTCTGGTAAGTTTCAGAGCCGGAATTCGAACTCTCCACAGCCTGGCTCTAAATTCATACTGTAAGAGAAGGCACTGTGTGGGCAGGGTGTTTAGAGGGGCTGCAAATTATTGTGGGATGGGAGGAGTGCTGCTTAGTAACCCCTGAGCTAGGGGGTGCTGGAGCACCGGCCCTGGGTTGGTGGCCTGCACTCCTTTGACTATCCTCTAAGCAAACCCGGTTGGGAGGCCCTGCATCAGTCTCCCAAGGCAAATGTATATACCATGAGAGCGTAATTGGAAGCCCGTAAGCCTGATCCTTACCCCCTCACCTCTCTCTGAGTAAGCCTCCCTCAGCCCTTTCTCTCATTCTCTCTCCATCACACACAAAACTACCAGAAATTTCTTGCCATCAACTGTGGGAGAGAATTTAGAGGAGGTATAGCCACAAGGCCCTCAGAGACTGAGACAATCCCAATGCAAGAAAGATGGGTGAAGCTTGACCCTTCTGTGAAGGACTGAAGAGGGCACAGGGGCAAGTCAACCTGTTGAGTCCCTTTTCGGGGAGATACCATGAAGCAAATATCTCAAACCTGACCAATCACATACATGGGACTATGGATTGATCATCAGGCTGTCAGGATTCCTCAAATGAGACTCCCCAAGGGCACAGAGGAGGGGCAATCATCAACACACAAACCCCTGGAGCCTAGCCCACACACTATACCAAGCTCTGTGGGAGGAGGGCTGAGGGCCCAGGGACCGAGTTGCTGGCATGCTCACACAAGTACACCGGTTCCCTCCAGCATTATTGTCTAGTGGAAATTTCACAGCTGCAGACCAACCTGTGGAAGTGGGTGTCAGGGGACATGACTACACAGCCTGACAGAGCTAACAGGAGGTGTTTCCTCCTGCGGGAAGACAGGATGTTCTGGAACAGCAGAGAATCATGTCACGGGCTGAGTTTCTAGTGCTGGGGTGACCTGACAGGTACTCCTCACCACTTGCTAACTGCAGAAAGCCCCCAATGTCTGTCTTGGTTTTGTCATCTTTTAAAATGAACCTAAAGGCATCTCTACGAAGCCATTCTTCCTTCCTTCCCTCCCAGGGCCCCAGGGAAGCCTCCCAGGCAGGTCTGCCCCTGGCTCTCACCCTCCCCTGGCTGCTGTTCACCAGAAAGGACCTGGAGTAGCCCCCACAGTGCAGGATAAGCAGGAAGACCCAGAGTATCTGCCCTACAGCACTGGAGTAGAGGAGTCCTCAGAGAAGCCTCATTCCTGTTTTGGGGAAACTGCTAGACTCTCTCCCTGGCTTCTAGGGAGCCTAGGTGACTCTCTCTCTGTACCCACAACCCTCCACAGCTACACAAACCACCCAGCTAATCTCATTGGCACTTCAGCCTGGCAGCACGCACCCCCCTCGCCGGAGGGGGGGAGTTTTCCATGACCTCAGCTTTGGAGAATGTGGGGGAATTTAGTAAGAGGATGGGCTGAACAGCTGGGCTCGAAGGAAGGTCAGAGCAGGCTTTGGAGTTATTGGGCCACTGGAGATGTGGCTTAGTGTCACTAACCTCCCAGGTGGCAAGGCTGGCCCACCATATCCAAGGCCAGGCACCTGTGATCAGGCCTGGTGGACTCTCTTGTGGTGACTGTCAACTGTGCCACTTCTGGGCACATCTAGTCCTCTCTTCTGACTTGTTTGAAGTTATTTTACAGGCTCCCCATTGCAGCTATGGGGCCAGCCTGCTCCCTCCAGGGAAATGCTGCTGTGAGAAGAAGTATGGGAGCTCTCGGGTCCCCAAGTGGCAGCCCAGGGATCAGCCTCAGAAGCCTGGAATCCCTAGGGTCTACCCAACAGCTGTTTCAACTCTCATTCCTTTGCCTACTCTGCCTCAGATGGATTCAAGAACAGACCTAAGGTAGCCTGTTGGAGTAAACAGAAATACAGGGTAGCTGGTTAAATTTGAGCATCTGGGAAATAACTTTTTAGTATCAGTACACATCTCATGCAATATTTGAGACATATGTTTAAAATGGGGTTGGTACTTATCAAGAATTCAAATTTAATAGGATGCCTGGAAACTCGGGCAGCCCCTTGTTTTATTTTTAAATTCTATAAATGTCCCCCTTTTCTGCTTATTCATGGGGAGAAGCTCAGGAATAAGAGCCTACAACACATTAATATTCTCCTGTTATTATGAAATTAATCCAGTTTTAAAGCTCTGGAACATTATTGATTTTTGGAATCATTTCTGCAACTTTTTATTAACTTCATATTTCATAGTTTATAATAAAGACTTCCCGTGGATAATTTCTTTTTCCTTCTCTTTCTTATTTCTTTGTGTTTTTATGGACTGTACTGCTAGCGGATAGAACGACATTGTATGCTTACCTGATTGTGAATCAGGTTGAAGGAAATCATGTCTAGCTATGTTGCCCAGGCGAGGCCCAAACGTCTGGGCCCATGTAATTCTCATGCCATATAACCCAAACAGAACTCTAAGTACTTGCCATCACACCTGGCCCTTTATTGCTGTTTCCTGCCCTCCTCCCCAATTTAAAGCCTAGAGTCTGGGAGCAGGAACTCAGTGGGGGATCCACACGCAGGAGGAAGGAAGGACATGTGCTACTACAATGTCACTTACAAACCCCAACCCTCATGATGCTAGCATGCGCCCTGCTTCCTTTGGAAAGTCAAGCCTTAGAGCCAGTTAAGCACTCCCGGGAATCACAGATGTCCCTGGTACCAACAGAGTCATGACAACTTGCTCTGTTCTTTGCATAGTAAGACTCAAAACTCAACTCTAGGGGGCTGGAGAGATGGCTCGGCAGTTAAGAGCACTGACTGCTCTTACAAAGGTCCTAAGTTCAATTCCCAGCAAACACAGTATCTCACAACCATCTGGGATGGGATCCGATGCTCTCTTCTCTCTTCTGGTGTGTCTGAAGACAGCTACAGTGTACTCATGTAAATACAATAAATAAATCTTAAAAACAAAAAAAAAAACAAAAACAAAAAACAAAACAAACAAACAAAAAAACCAAACCACCTCAACTCTGCAGACCAGAGTCCCAGGTCTCTGTCTCTCTAGACATGTCAGGGGCCTGAACCATATTCTCAATACAGCTCAGCGAGAAAGGTCTGCTCTCTCAGCCACATGGCCTCCAGGGAAGAAGCTTGGGAACAGCCTGGCCCTGTGTGTAGCAGCACCCTGGCAAGGGACCAGCGTGAGGCCCTCCCTGCCCTTGCAGGGAGCCATCTGTGAACACCCAGCAGGGTCAGAAGTTCAGGAGCTAACCCTCTGACGTAGTCTCTCCTCAGCCACCTACGCAGACAGAGGCTCCAGGCTGGCTCCAGTGCCTTCTCCCCCCGCCCCCCACTTCTTCTCAGGGTCCTCAAGCTCTTAGACAGAATGCCTCTAAGAGGCAAGGCTGCCGTGTGCCCACAGCACAACTGCCAGCACACAGTGGACATGCCAGTCAGGGGCAGCAGGGCAGCAGCTTACAGGGCTCACCACTGTCCATCAACGGTGGCTAGGAAGGCTCTGCCTCCAGCTCTCATTCCATCATCTGTACATGAACGCCGGGAGTCAGCTCAGCGTGTCTTTCCTAAGTTCCTGCGCCCCCCTGTTCCTCTGTCTTCTCATCTGTGGAAGGGGCATGAGCGCCATCTCATCTCAAGAGCTGTTGTAAGGATTCAAACAGGCAACACAGGAGATTAGAAACTGGGCCCGTGATGAGTACAGGTGATCACGGCAAAAACTACCCATGTTTGCCTTGAAACAGATGATGGAAGAAGAGAAGCAGCCACACGTGTACCACACGTGAATACCCTATAGGTAATAAAGGCAGAGTTGCCTGGCTTACAGGAAGTGCTTATTAAACATGAGATGCTGGTTCTCTAACACGGGCCGCACAAGGAGGAGACAAGATGATGCTGCCCCACCCCTCTGGGGCTCCTTGGAAAGAAGCCTGCAAATCCTTCCTTGCACAGTGGATTTCTGTTGCCTTGTTTAGATGAGTCGTTGGAATGTTCTATCTGCACTGGGAGAAAACCCACAGTACTTTCCATGCCTACCCAAGGCAGGGGTCAGACACTAAAATCCTAGCTAGCGAGACCGTGAGGAGCGGACTGTGACCTGGTCTCACCAATCAGAGGCGGTCACAGAAGACCTTGTAAGAAACTGGAGTGTCCCGGGGGCAACGCTCTCCTCCACACCAGTTTTTGCTTTCCCAGAGAAGGTTCTATGTTCACCCCTAAAATGGCATGCTGGAATTCTAACCCCCAGTGCCCAAGAAGACATCCTCTCAGGGAAACAGCCCTGGTAAATGATCAGACTAGGATGAGGCCACGAGCAGGTGCCTCGATACAATGGCCATGTCCTTCCACAAAAGAAAAATTCAGCAGGTGTGGTGACATGCACCTTTAAATCCCAGCACTCAGAGGTAGTCGGATCTCCAAGTTCAAGTCCAGTCTGGTCTACAGAGTGAGTTCCAGGAGAGCCAAGGCTACACAGAGAAACCTTATCTCAAAAACAAAAACAAACACAAGCAAGAAAGGAAGGAAGGAAGGAAGGAAGAGAAGGAAGAGGAGAGAGAGAGAGAGAGAAGGAAAGAAAATTTCTGGCAGGAAGACACCTTGTGAAGTGGAGCCGAGGTTGGTGATGCTTCCACAAGCCAAGGAACTCCAAACCCTAAAGCACCAAGAGTTGGAGAAAGGCATTGAACAGATGATTCCACACAGCCTCCAGGAGCAAACGCCTCTGCAGAGTACCGGCCACAGAGCTACTGACCAGTGCTTCTTTTCTGTAGATGGCCCAGGCTGAGGGCTTGTGACAGCCACCATAGCTGACCAGTACAGGGAGAAACTGCATCCTATCTAATGCTGCTCCCAGGAACTGGCTGTTGAAGGTTTTCTCTACTAGCCCATAGCTGGTGCCCAAGAAAGGTTTGTACTGGGGCTGGAGAGATGACTCAGGAGTTAGAAGCACTGGCTGCTCTTCCTGAGGCCTTGAGTTCAATTCCCAGCACCCGCACGACAGCTTACAACCATCTGTAACTCCAGTTCCAGTGAATCTGACCTCCTCTGGCCTCTGCAGGTACCAGGCACACACATGGTTTGGAAATCTATGCAGGCAAAACACCCATGTACATAAAACTAAATTAATTTAAAAAAGAAAGGTCTGGTCAATGACTAGATGTCTCCTTTGTAGTTCATACAGCCAATCATGCAGGAGAGGCCCCGCGGTCTAAGATCCTGCCTCGGTTGCGGTACAGGGAAGGACTGTGCTAGCCACGGCCACAGTACATTATCGAAGGCCTCAGAAACCGTGAAACGGCTTTGGAGCTGTGTTGTAGCTGGTTCTGGTGCTTGGCTGCCCATTCCTATGGCTTTGAGACCTCGCTGAGAACCGAGGTCTTGTTCTAACTCTTTCTCCTGAAACACAAACCCCACAAGGTCCACAGAAGGTTTCGTAAACTCCTGGCCATCCATTCCCACGGTCACTGGAGGAGCCTTAAGCGTTGCCGAGGGCACTGGTTCTTATTCTGTGCCCACAGCATACTTCTCTGTGACAACGGACAGCATCAGTCGGGAGAGAAGGCTGCTCTAGGTGTAGTTTGATTAGAGATCTTCTGGGGACGGACACAGGGGAGACGGGAGTACACACTAGAAAGTGTAGTCCAGAGGCAGGCAGAACTACCATGTCTGCAAGAGAAGCTGTCCGTCTGGCCTCTCCCCATTTTCCTATGAGGATCAGCTCTCAGCAAGGACAGACAGACACCATCCAGATGGGTCACTGGGAGTCCACAGGCCCCACCCACCAAGATTCAAACCACTAGCCACACCCAGGCCTGGCTGGGAATGGGCATTTTTTTATGTTAGGAAATATGAGCCTCCAGGATTCCATATGGGTCTGGGAGTGTCCTCACAGAGAGCCCTTTGTGCTGGGGAGAGGGGTGGCCTGTTTATCTTGGCAGGTGTCCAGGCTTTGCCTACCTTAGGTTACCACACCCTGGGGCTCCCCACCTTTCCTCCTTCTTGTCTCCCTTCCTCCCAGGGCACAGCCGGGGGAGGAGCGCAGGAGGAGGCCTGGCTGATTTCCATGGCCCAGAGAGCCCCGGGCTGGAGGCTGAGGTGACCCCGAGGACTGCTGTCATGAAGAGAACAGGGTTCAGGGGACAGTCACAGGCCAAGGGAGCATGGAGTGGAGGGAAGGACCTAGGTGAGCCAGGTCAGGGCTAGAAGGGAGCTGCTCTGTGACAGGCAACACCTTCCGGTTCACTGCCTGGGAAGAGGGTGACATACAGCAGGATCTGGCTTGTTGCTGGGAGACACCATCGCTGAAGGTCCACAATTATAATTGCAACTGCTCTTGTTTCTTTTAAAAATTAAATTTAAAAAGAACCCAGAAGGTTCTCGTGCTTGTCCTCCCCCGCTGTCAGCTCCTGTTATGAATCCACGGCGTCTTCTGCTGAGAGTTAATTACACGGTGTGGAAAGGATGCAGGCCTCCCTTTAACGCATTTCCTTCTGGATGAGTTATGACCCCCTGGCTCCTTCTCCTGTCCTCAACCCTGCAAAGCAGGAAAGACAGACTTGCCTGACCTCCAGCCCTCTGCTCCTTGGAGGTTGCCTCTCCCCTGCTGGATGCCTGGGGCTGCCTGAGCAGCTGAGCCAGAGGCCATACCTCATTTCCACCCCTTGGAGATGCCACCCCTGCCAGAGCTGGATTAAGACCAAGCACAAACCATGGCTGATACCTATTCGCCCCACCAGAACCTCATCCTCACGCTCTCCAGGGGGCAGGAGGTTAAAGAACTTCCAGAAAGCCCAGGCATGGACTTCGACCAGGAGGTTCCAAGCACAGCTTCACATGGCTTCTGTGCGTTTTGCTTTACCCCTCCCTCTCAGATGCTCCACATGTTTGCAGGCACCACCATTCCCAGGGTGGCTCATTCTTTCTCCTGAGAGGCCGTGAGCAACTCCGGAAGCAGGAAGTAGCAGTGTGGGCTGATACCTTGAACTGCTGCCTTCTGTGGTGTTGAATTTCACCACCTTGGGAGACAGCTAATTGTGTGGCTGTTGGGACATCACAGTGCTTGTCACAGC
Organism: Rattus rattus; assembly: GCF_011064425.1. Lineage (NCBI taxonomy): Eukaryota > Metazoa > Chordata > Mammalia > Rodentia > Muridae > Rattus > Rattus rattus. The sequence goes on from NC_046154.1 coordinate 211,929,364, forward strand.
TGCTCTGGGACATAACCAGTCAGTGCGTCTCAGAGCTGGGCGCCCTTTTCAGCCACCCCTGTCCAGAGCCAGGGTGCAGCAGAAAGCGAAGAGCCCTCCCTGGAAATCATTTTCCTTGGCCACTCAGTAAAGGAAACCTCAAGGTTGACTAAAAGTAATAAAGTAATATCTTATCTAAGCCCTTGTGTGGCTGAGGCAGGAAGATCACGAGTTTGAGGCCAACCTGGGGAATTTAGCAAGCTCTTGTTTAAGAAAGAGGGGGACGGGGGTGGGGAGGTGCGTGCCAGGGCACATAAAGTTGCTTGGCACAGAAGCCTGGGGGTCTGAGTTCCCTTCCTGAACCCACATAAAGGTGGAAAAAACCAACTCCACAATAACACACACAATAATGACTGTGATGTTGGTGATAGTGATGATGACGACGATGGTGGTGGTGGTGGTGATGATGAGAGTGACGACGATGATGTAACTAATGAGCACCAGGCCAAACAGTGTATAGCATGACCCCATCTGAAGAAAGTAATAGTGTCTGTAACTGTCAACCACCTGTGTGCAGAATGCTCACCTCCTTAGAGACCCCACCAAGGACTGACTTTATAAACGAGTGGTTTATCTGATCAGTTGGCTTGTTTCTTCAAAGCCCAGTGCAGGGAACTGGAAGAATGGGAGGGAGAACTAGAGATGAGCTCAGTGGTAGAACGCCAGCTATCGTGTGCAAGGCCCCTGGGTTCGATTCCCACCCTGGGAGAAGAGGTTGGACGGAGTAAACGAAATATGGCATCTTCACTCCAGCATCTAGAAAGGACTGAAGGGTCTAAATGGAGGGCTAATGAGTGGGTTATCTACAGCCACTCACAATGGACAGTCACAGCCTCCCACAATGGGGCAGGAGTCATCTTTGTTGGGAGGGTCTTCTTATTGAGTCAACTACTCTGCATATGCAGAGGCCAGAGATGACGCCAGCTGCCCTGCGCTATCACTCACTGCAGCCTTATTGCCTCAGGACAGCGTCTCTCACTGGATCTGGAGCTAGGCTGGCAGCAAGCAGTCCCCATCTCCTATCTGCCTCCTTTGAAGCTGGGGTTACTGATAGGCGCTCAACCACACCTGATTTTTACACGGTTCTGAGGAACAAACTCAGCTCCTCGTGATTGCAAAGAAAATCCTGTAACCCACTAAGTGTCATCTCTGTGCTGTGCCCCCCTTCCCCCACCACCACAACACCTTTTTTATTTTCTGTTTGGGAGACAAAGTCTTAGTATGTAGTGCTGGACCTCACTAATTAAGCTAGGCTCACTAAGTGGCTATGAATTTACAGTGATCCTCCTGCCTCTGCCTACCAAGCTGTAGGATTACAGGGTGGGAAGGTAGGGGCTCACAATCAAATATGCAAACCTTGTCAAATGCTAGTAAGGCTTGAATCCCAGCACTTGATTGGTGAGAGTCAGAGGGTCAAGAGTTTGAGGCTTGTCTGAGCTACTCAGTACATCTTATAATAAATGAATACATGATGGAGTGTTAGAAAATAGATGTAGCTTCTGGGTCCTGGGTAGAAATCCTGATTTAACAGATCTGGAGACCTCTGTGGCATGCGTTTGAACAAAGCATAATGGGTAATTCTGAGCACTATTCTACATGGATACAAACTCACTGCAGCTAAGGCAGGAATCAGTTGGGCAAAGCACAGCTGCCTCTCTGCTCCCAGCCCGAGCTTTCCTGGACTGTGTTCTAAGAAATTATTTATATTTCTATTAAAATAACACTAATTTCTCCTGCCTTCATTATAATTGATGTAGCAAGCTTAAAAGGTATCATAACGGATCTCTTGTGATCCTTTTCTGAGGGAGGTAGACAGCGTTGCTAACATTATGTTGTTTCTTTATGTGTTTTTAAAATAAAGCTAACGCACTAAATATAAGATTTGATATCAGTGTCTCTTGTACTTTTTTAACTAATCTCTCTGAATTGTTGTACAATGTCTCCATTATGTGGATGTGTCTTACATTGATAACTCTTCCCTACATAGTAGGGCATCCATGTTATTCTTAATATTTAAACAATAATGAAAGGAACCATTTCCATACATAACAAATCATCAACTTTTTGTTAGCATAGTTGTTTTTGTTTTGTTCTTTTAATACATGGTCCCAAGTAGCCCAGGGTGGCCTGGAACTTGCCGAAGATGTCCTTAAATTCCCAACCCTTCCTGCCATTACCTCCCAAGTGGTACAGCACATACCTGTTGTACACAGTGCTGGGGATTGAACCCAATGCTTTGTACACATTAGGCAAGCACTCTGCCTACTGAACAGAGCCCTAGCCTTGTCTGTTTCTCCATTTCTTGAGATAGTCTTAAGTAGCCCAGGCTAGCCTTGAATTCACTATATAACTGAGGCTGACATTAAAGTCCTGATCCTTCTGCCTCTGCCTACTGAGTCCCGGAATTACAGGTCTCAGGCAAGGTTGTGCCTTGCCTGTTGTATCAACTTACTTTGTAAAGTTAAGGGGTTTTTGTCTTAGTTTTTGCTTCACTTAGATAGAACTAGATTACTGATTTCAAAGATGTGAATGTGGTCTAGGGACAAATAGTACACTTGCTTGGTATGTGCAAGGCCCTAGGTTCACTTCCCTAACACCACAAAAAAGAGGGCAAGTAGATGTTTTTGAGGGTCCCAATACACATTCTAACTGCCTGCTCTGTTCTGCAGCTTGCTCCCTCATCACACGGAGCAGAATGAACAACCAGCCCACCACCAGTTTGAAGGTCTAATAAAGGATTTCACTCTACAAAAGTGAAAAGGGCAGAATCCTGAGTGAATGTGTTGTTCACAAAGGCACAGGATCCCACAGGATCCAGCTCAGAGGTGAGGTTCTCAGGGGACCAAGTCCAAGTGTTGACACTGTACATCCCGCCCTGTGTTTGGGTCAAAGACTGCTCCCTACAGAGACTTCTTCCAAGATTAGCTAAGCCCTCCCTCTTGAGCCAGCTGTGCCCACAAGCCCGCCCTCTGCTTGTTTATCTATATGCAACAACCCTGCCTTCTTGTCCATCTGTATGCAATTTCCCTGACTCCCAGTCCAACTATATATAATAACCACATCGAGGCCCAGACTGCCTGATCCCAGATGTCTGTGTGTCTGTCTGTCTTTCCTCATTCCCCTGCTGCTTCAATCAGGTCTGTCCCTGGAGCAACAAGAACTATCACCAGGCTCCAGGTCCACTATTCATTACTTGTAGTTACATCTCACAGGACAAAAAGACAAAATCACAAGCCAATATGTTTGAACTCTTGGGTTAGACACAATAGAATGTTGGGTTCTTACAGCCCCTCCTACATCGAAGCCTTCTTTGTTTGGCTCTTGTTTGCCTAATGTCTGTCAGGGCCACAATCAATGGTGTCATCAGTTGTTAGTCTGATGGGTGCCTCTGGCTGGCAGCATTGAGTGGATGGCAAGTTGTGCCATTCTTAAATACTGCTTAAAATGTCGGTCTCCTAATGATGGATTTATAGAGGTTCTCTGTGTGGCCAACCTTCCTCATCCTGGACAAACTTAGACCCGAAGACAACCCCTGAAGTGGAAATTCTGGGTTTCTTTGGAAACTCAGTTGTCACGTGATGTTTTTCTGGAAATTGTCACATGAGATGATGTTTTGCCGAATCAGACACGTGAGAGGGCATGGGATTTTGGAAAGAGTATAAATAGAGCCCCATAAACAGTGAGAGTCTTGCACTGTAACACTGTACAACGCTTCACTGGTCTTCACTGGTCTTCACTTCATAGAGAGAAACACACCAAAGAACTTCTTGTGGTATTCCAGTGGATTCTGGCCTCTTCTGCTGACCTGTGCTGATTCGCTGGAGCCTTGCCATTTTGCTGGATTGAGCCACTGCTCCTGGTTGAGCCACTGCTCCTGATTCCTGTTTGGGTTTGTTATTGCACTGGACTGCTGGTATCCTGACAAGGAAGAGTAGAATCGCCACAAAGAACTACTACTAAACAGGTCCACAATCTCCCTTTCCTATTAACCTTCTCTCTCCTCTACCTAGAAGGCTAGAAGGGAAGTTGAAGAGGTTAGAGAAAAGTCTATGCCTACAATCCCCCAACCCCACCATCATCAGTAACAGAGCACTTTCTTGGCATGCATGGAGCTCTGGGTTTGACTCCTAGATCCCCAAATTTAAAAGGGAACCAGTTAAGTAGGAAGATCAATCCTAAAGGTGGATGGCACCATTCCTTAGGTTTTGGTCTTGAGCTGAATACAAAGAGAAACAGCCAGACTGGAGCATTCATCTCCTGCTTCTGGACTATGGGTACAATGTGACCAGCTGCCTCTGGCTCCTGGGTCCATGACTTCCTCACCATGACCTGCTGCACCCTAGAAGCCATAATAAGCCTTTGTCCCTTAAATTGCTTTTGTCAGTCTTTTTTTTTTCTCTCTCTTCTCTTCTTTTTTCTTTTTTTCGGAGCTGGGGACCGAACCCAGGGCCTTGTGCTTGCTAGGCAAGTGCTCTACCACTGAGCTAAATCCCCAACCCCTTGTCAGTCTTTTTGTTTGCTTGCTTTGTTTTTCAAGATGGGATTTCTCTGGCTGTCCTGGAACTATATCTGTGATGAGGCTGATCTCCAACTCAGAGATGCTCCTGCCTCAGCCTCAGCCTCAGCCTCTGCCTCTCTGCCTCTCTGCCTCTCTGCCTCTCTGCCTCTGTCTCTGCCTCTGCCTCTCTCCCTCTGCCTCTGCCTCTGCCTCTCTGCCTCTCTGCCTCTGCTCTGCCTCTCTCTCTCTCTGACTCTGCCTCTCTGCCTCTGTCTCTCTGCCTCTCTCCTCTGCCTCTCTGCCTCTCTGCCTCTCTGCCTCTCTGCCTCTCCTCTGCTTCTGCCTCTCTGCCTCTGCTTCTGCTCTGCCTCTGCCTCTGCTCTCTGCCTCTCTGCCTCTGCCTCTCTGCCTCTCTGTCTCTGC
>NC_046154.1:211934423-211939541 GCF_011064425.1 Rattus rattus
CTACCATGTGGACAAGCATCCATGTGACCTACCATGAAGACAAGCATCCGTGTGACCTACCATGTGGACAAGCATCCATGTGACCTACCTTGAGTACAAGCGTCTGTATGACCTACTCTGAGGACAAGCATCTGTGTGACTTATGTGGACAAGCATCCGTGTGACCTACCATGAGAACAAGCATCTGTGTGACCTACCATGAGGACAAGCGTCCGTGTGACCTACCATGGGAGCAAGCATCTGTGTGACTTATGTGGACAGTCGTCTGTGTGACCTACCATGTGCAGGTGTTTCCCTGTTTGTTGTGTGTTTGCTTTGGTTTATTTTAAATTTTGTTCTGTCGAGACAGAATCTTCCTCAGAAGCCCAGGACGGACGGCCTGCAGCTTGTCATCCTCAGCGTCTTCCAAGTGCGGGGATTATAGGTTTGAACTGTCACACTTGACTCAAGTCTGCATTACAAATGCACAGAGCATTTGATCAAGTCTTGAGAGGATTTCCTTCTCTCTCTCTCTCTCTCTCTCTCTCTCTCTCTCTCTCTCTCTCTCTCTCACACACACACACACACACACACACACACACACACACACACACACACACACTAATACATATGCTCTTCCCTTGGCTTCTTTTCCTTTGGTTTTAGAGACAGGCCTCACCCTGCAGCTGAGGAGGACCTGAGCTCGCACTTCTCCTGCCTCCAATTCCCAAGGGCCTCATTGCAGATGTGCACAGCCTCATCTGGTTTTCCTCGAAACAGAGCAGGGTGGGTGTGTGCTTAATTTTGTTGCTGTTACATATATATATATATATAAAGCAACTTAAAAGTGCTAGTTGTTGTCTGAGAACCTACTGTCTCCACAAAATGAGACAATTTGAGTTATAGGAATGTGTTCTAGTATTTGCACAATTACAACTTTATAAGCAATATTAAAATGCAAATTACACTATTAAATTTTATTAACTCAAAAGCCTAGAGGATGGTACAGCTGCCATGCTGCCTAAAATTTTCAGAACAGCTTAATCAAATTGCCACTAAAGTCTTGCCACTTCTGATTCCCCTAAAACAAAGCACACTACCTTTGTAAGATAGGTGTAGTGCAAAGAATTCAGTCTCATTCTTAAAACCTCTAGAATCTGCTGATCCAAATACTTATTAAATCCTGGAAAGTAGGATAAAATTCCCATTAGAAAATAGATCATGGGGTCTGGAGAGATGGCTCAGTGGTTAGGTGCAATTGCTGCTCTTGCAGAGGAACCCAGGGTTAGTTCCCAGCACCCCCATGCGTGCCTAGTGCTCTTGACAGCCAGAAGAAAGCCTGAAACAGGAGCTGTGGACAGTTGTCTGCCATCACAATGGAACTTGGTAGCTCAGGTTCCAAGTGAGCTGGCGCCCTCTTCTGGCGTCTAAGGGCAGTGCACACACATGGTGCTTAGACATTCACACAGAGAAAACATAAAACACATAAAATAAATAAAGTTTTAATAGATCACGACTCACAAGTCAAAGATCACACTTTTTGAAGTTGGACTGTTTGACTTTATGAATTTACTAATCTGAACTTAATAATTAGGTCTCTTAACATTTGTTCTGTCATGTTTCTTAGAAGCCTGGTTTTAGGGCTGGAGAGATGGCTCAACAGTTAAGAGCACTGTCTGTTCTTCCAGAGGTCCTGAGTTCAATTCCCAGCAACCACATGGTGGCTCATGACCATCTGTAATGAGATCTGATGCCCTTTACGGACATGTAGATGTACATACAGATAGAGTTCTTATTTACATAAAATAAGTAAATACATCTTTAAAAAAGAAGCTTGGTTTCATATTCAATTTCTATTAACATTGATATCAATATTCATAAAAGGATTAGTACAAAAAAATCACTTGAGTTTTTTGAAAGAAAATAACGTGAATAAAAGTGGGAATCTACCCCATGGTATCCCTCACATGTTCCTGGTACACTCCATGGAATCCCTCACATGTTCCTGGTGTGCTCCATGGAATCCCTCACATGCTCCTGGTGTGCTCCATGGTATCTTTCACATGGTATCTACCCTCACATGCTGAACCTCCTGGGAGAGTGTGGGTCCCACTAATAATTGTATTTTTCCTGCTGATGACAATTGGTTAAACGCATGACTGAGAGGTTGTTTTATATTTATTTTGTATAAAATCAAATTGCTAAATTAGCAGGGGACATCTTGAGGAGGGCAGAAAATGGCTCACTGAGTAAAGACACTTGCTGCAGACTGTGGAAGGTGAGCGCTCACTCCGGCAGTGTGGCAGGTCGAATCCGAGCCCCAAACCCATTGCGGAGCACTGCATGAGTAAGTGTAATAATGAAAAAAGCACGTTGACTTATGCTGTTTCGTTCTTTCTTTCTTTGTATTTTAAAGAGTCTTTGATCAGATTACTTGTTTTTTTCAGCTTGGAAAATGTTATCATGATAGCCTTGAGCCTTTCACTGAAAGCTGGTTTGGAGCTAATGGGATCATTTTAATTTCTCTGAGCAAACACAAGGAGCTGTGAAACCTCCCTGCAGTGAGAGGTCACTCCCCCTGAGCAGCACCGTGCTCCTATTCTGAGGCTCTGAGCCCACAGGATGGCTGCCAGAGCCTTCCATCCTCAATTTGGCCCCTTAACACCTTTCTGTTCCTCAGGCTTTGGTCGGATCGCATGAGCCACCGGTGCAGTTTTTCTAGAACACACTTCATGGACTAAAGAGCCTGTGTGACTAAGCTGGACCGAGAGCTGACCCAGAAAGGGCCATCCAGGTTTGTAACTCAAGCCGAGTAACAAGAAGAAGCCTCCTCCTCTTGCTGTGCAAATCTAAGTGGACAAACCCAAGCATCCGTCCTCCCTCTCTACCACCCTCTCCCTCTCCCGGGCTCTCACAGCCACAGTCGATTCCCTAATGCCTGGGGAGGAAGGAGGGCTGTTTCCGTTGATACAGGAGGTACCATAAAACATGAAAGAGGGAACCCAATGTTCTTTTCTACAGTATTGAGCTCTGGTTCCCAATGAAAAGAGTCTCACGTGCAGACTCAGATCAGGTCTGCCACCTGTATACAATTAAAACCTCCGGTTCGCCAACTGGATCCGTGCGTACTGGTAGCACGTAGCAGCTGTCTGAACGGTGTAACCTTGGATACCAGGAATCCCAATTTTCTCAGTTTCGTTGCTAAGGCAACAGGACAGAGTGGGTGTGGGGAGCGCAGCAGACCTGCCCACAGCTCTGCAGGGTCTGCAGGAGGAAACCGAGCGGAGGGAAGGGGAAGTCTTAGGCTGCCCACCTGTCCAAGGCCGTGATGGAGCAGGCTGTAGGACAATGCCACACTCTTATGTCACTAACAATCGGGGAACCCATTGTGCACAGCAGGCAAGGTACCCTATGATGCTACTGGGCAGAAGGAGGGTGAAGGAAGGGATGCTAGGGAGGTGAAGAGGGTGGGGTTGGGGACACAGCTGCTAGGGAGAGAAAATTGGATTACAATACTGCTAGCATTCAAGGAAGCAGGAGAGACTCCAGAAAGTAACCCCAGCCACCAGATTCCCACCCACGCCCAGGTGAGCATCCTGGTTCTTCCTACAGAGCACAATTGTGTTTGGAAGGTGAGGTTGAAGGTTTTTATCATTGTCTAAAGACTGAATAGGAGACAAAGATGCTAAACAGAAGAGGCCTGCGGTTCTCTCCCAGGCCCAGCGGGGATTCCTCCCAAATGTTCTTAATCAGGCTGACAAGGAAACTCAGTGGAGAGCGCTCTTCAACAAAACAAAACAAAACAAACGACCACATCTGAGCTTCTCAACAAACAAGTGTTAGCTGTCACCTTGCTAAGAAGTCAGTCACTATGCAGGGGGCACAGTGTACAGAGCACTGGGGAGAACTGATGTACAGGAAGAGGGAACTTGGTACACAGAGAGACTTAGAATAAACGTCCCTTTTAATTCACCAGCTTTAGTGAGTTTCTGTTGCTGAGGGTCAAAAGTAACAAGTATTTTCACTGCAGCCAACACCAGGGATCTGTGGGACCTGTCTCTGTTCTCAACAATTCAACATAATTCCTGCTCTAGCAGGCCATGCCCAGAATTCCTCGCAATCTTTTCCGTCTACATTTACCTGTGTGGGGGTTTGAATAAGAATGGTCTCCTTATGGGCCTGAATATTCGAATGTTAGTCATTAGGGAGTGGAATTGTTTGAAAGAATTAGAAGGATTAGGAGGTGTGGCCTTGTTGGAGGGAGTATGACCCTGGGGGTGGGCTTTGAGATTTCAAAAGACCACACCCCACACCCATCCTTCTCTCTCTCTCTCTCTCTCTCTCTCTCTCTCTCTCTCTCTCTCTCTCCCTCTCCCCTCCCCCCGCCCACTCCTGATGACTCTGTCCTCCTCATGTCCTCATGACCTCCTCCTGTCCCCTTCCCCCCTTTGCCTTTTCTTGGGCATCACTGTCCCTGGGTCGCAACAGCTAGTACTGTTGCTATGCTATCGTGTAATATTACATGTAATACATATTTTATATATATACATACACACCCTGAATTATAAGGGTGAGAATTATAATTGTTTGTAGTAGAAACTCGTGTATAAAGGATAAACATAAACTGTAAACAACAAAATAGGCCTGCCACGGATATCTGGTCATGTCATTACAATTTGTATCCCTCTGGTGCATGCATGCAGGCATGCATGTGTCTGTGTGTGTGTGTGTGTACATGTGTGGTGTGTGTGTGTGTGTGTATGTGTGGTTTTCGTGTATGTATGGTGTATGTGTGGTGTGTGTGTATGTGTGGTGCATGTGTATGTGTGGTGCGTGTGTATATGTGGTGTGTGTGTGTGTACATGTGTGTGTGGTGTGTGTGTGTATGTGTGGTATATGTGTGGTGTGTGTATATGTGGTGTGTGTGTGCACATGTGTGCGTGAGGTATATGTGTATATGTGTGGTGTATGTGTGGTGTGTGTATGTGTGGTATGTGTGTATGTGTGCATGTGTGTGCATGTGTGTGTGATGTAAGTGTATGTGTAGTATGTATATGTGTGATGTGTGTGTGTACATATGTGTGCATATGTGTGGTGTGTGTATGTGTGGGGTATGTAGTATGTATGTATGAGGTGTAT